>NW_020523394.1:1782500-1857860 GCF_003368295.1 Carassius auratus | reverse complement strand
TGTCACAGTGGGTAATGTGTGTGTGTGTGTGTATGTGTGTGTGTGTGTGTGTGTGTGTGTGTGTGTGCGTGTGTGTGTTAAGTGAATTAGGTGTGAAACTATCAGGGAGCATTTAGTCTCCAGTGCCAACATTTTACAGAACTGCCACTTTTCCTGGAGTCTCAGAATTACAATGTGTCAGGTTCTGAGAAATCAAAATTCCAAAAAATGATTAATTAGAATACCATGAAGTATTGTGAAATACTATATATTAAGACTTTATATATAGGCTTCATGCAACAGATTAGAGTGACTCTGTGAAGGACCAGCACCACCTCCTCTTGTCCAATGGTTTGAGGAATATATCTTCCAGAATCCGGGATTAAGATTTAGGAGCTCATTTTTATTCCACCTCCTTTCCTGAAAGTCTGTCTTGCAGAATTGACTAAAAATTAATCTTCACATTAATTCCTAATTATTTTGCAATTATTTTTGTCAGTTCTTCTTGACCTGTTTTTTTCTTCTTCTTCTTTCTGACCTCATGACCCAGTCAGCATTTTTGTACAATGGTCAAGTCTTAACTTATCAATTTCTGTATTGCATTTGTGTTTGATAGTTCTCATGGGTATTTCATAATTTTCGACTTTGAGTTAAAACAGTTTGAGTTAAAACTCTTTTTTATAGCACATTTCATCTGTAAAAGAAAACATGCCTAATGATTCTGCACACATGAATATAAGGAGTTTTTCTCTTCCAGCTTTCCTGGACTATTGTATAGCACTCATAAATGATTAAATAAAAAATAATGGTAGTTATTAAGATTGATATGGTTTGGAATTGGTAAAATGTGCTTGGAAAAAAACCACAATAAAACAATGTTTTAATGTTTAAGTTTGGAATATTAACTGACATGAATGAATGCTATATAAATATTGTTCATGTTAACATAATGTTTATAATTGAAATCTTATTGTAAAGTGTTACTAAATATATATATATATATATATATATATATATATATATATATATATATATATATATTGTTCTGTGAATGTGATTTTAAAGTCTAGATGATTTGGATTAACCCTTTAACCGCCATATCCTTTAAAACCTCACTGCCAGAGGGATATTGTGAATGCATGTGCCCACTGGACACAGTTTACCTGATGCCACCGGGGTGGTGATGGCATTGGTGGCTTGAGCCCGCCATCGCTGCTTGCAGCTATATTTATTATTTATTATTATTATTTTTCTTCAAGGTTTCGGGGGCTTTTGGGGCCCTTAACATGCTTAAAAAGTCTTGAAAATTGGCACACACATTGGAACCTGCGGCCATTAGGGCCGGGCAGAGACTGATACACGGGCGTGGCACAGGGGCTCTACAGCGCCCCCTGGAATATGGAGGGCCATATATCATACATACTTGCACGTAGACGCGCGAAACTCGGTACACATATAGAACTCATCAATACAAACAACTTTCGTATTGCATATCATAGGCTCCGCCCAACAGGAAGTTGGCTATTTAGGGTTTATTATTCATATTTGTCGTCAAAGTTGTGGGGGCTTTTGGAGTCCTTAACATACTCAAAAACTCTTGAAAATTTGCGCACACCTTTGGATCTGTGGCCTTTAGGAGCCTGCAGAGGTTGGGACCCGGGCGTGGCACAGGGGCTCTACGGCGCCCCCTGGAACACAGTCATAAATGTTTATGTACAGCTCACACATACTTGCACGTATTAATATGAAACTCAGTACACATATAGATCTCATCGTGCCGAACAACTTGAGTATTGCATGTCATAGGCTCCGCCCAACAGGAAGTCAGCTATTTAGAGTTATGTAAAAAGCGCATGCTCTGGAATTTGATATACTTGTCATAGGTTTTTTACTCGATTGCCACCAAACTCGGTCAACATGATCTCAAGACATTGGGGATGAAAAATTGCCAGGGGATTTTTGATATCTCGAACGGTTTGCTCGTAGCGAGGCGTTGAATTTATGGCGAGAAATGAGAAACAGGAAGTGTCTAATACCATCCACATACATTTCCTGATTTTAATCAAACTTCATCAGATTATTCGTTGTATGATGTCGATCGCATAAATGTGACTATTAGGAGTCAAAGTTATAGCGCCACCAACTGGCAGCAGGAAGTGTGTCATTTTCAAAATGCTTTGAATTCAGCATCTTATTTTTACTCGATTTGCTTCAAACTTCATCAGAATAATGTTAAAACACAGCCGATATAAATCTGCTGGGGGGATATTGATATCTAAAAATATTGTTGCCGTGGCAACATGTCAAACTGGAATACTTCTCAGGTGATTTTGAGGCATATAACATGCTTAGAATTTCATCAAACTCAGAACACATATCAGTATTAGTGACAGCTAGACACTGGCAAAAGTTCATACGAGGGCGTGGAAGAGGCACTCTATAGCGCCACCTTTTGTCAAAAGTGAGGGGGTTAGTTTTAGCTACAGACACCAAACTCGGTACAAAAATTGTTTTTATCAAGACGGACAACTTTCTAATTCACAGTCATCAGCTACAACCAACAGGAAGTCGGCTATTTTGATTTGAATGTGGATTGTTTTTTACATTTAGCTGTGAATTAATGCATACTGCTCAGAGGAGAGTAACACTATACACACCAAACTTGGTCTACATGTTGAAAAAACATTGAGGAATTTAAATTGTGAATGGGTTTTGGATAGCTTGGATGGTTTTGTCGTGGTGATTTTTTAAAATGACAATAAAGATGGAATTATTAATTTTCCTGCATTTTTAAATTCCAAACACTTCAAAACCTTTTTTCATACAGAAAAAAAGTTATTCTGAGTAAATATGCATAGTTTCATGACTTTACAACACTGTATGGATAACAGAAAATTAAAAAACTGTCAGACATCTCATATCACTCTGTCCATCTGTTTGAGTGTGTGTGCTTAGACTTCCATTGTCTGAGAGAAAATGCGCCCCTACAGGTGCAGTTACCGGACTAAAAAAGGGAGGAGACTGTCTTTTGGTTTCGATTTTAAATCGGTTAAAATACAAATAAATACTTGGATTTAATTCACACTGACAAGCTAAACCAACATATATGATTATTACCAGGTCAGGGCTCATTAATAATGGATGTGTGGTCAGTGATACGTGAGAAACAGGAGAGATGAATCACCGCTCTGAGCAGGAGCGTGTGGAATGATGAGCTCAGAAAAAACGAGTTTATTCTTGTTTTATAGCTATTAAAAATAAAGTATTGCAGCGATATCACACAATTCACCAATTAGAGCACACCAAGAGCTAAATTAAGATGTTTTTGAACTGTTTGTGTGAAAATGAAATATTTGCGGCTGCCTATCTGAAATCACTGCCTCCGATCAGCGCGCACAGTGTCACAAGTTCAAAACTAACGAATTTATTCTTGTTTAAGAGCTTTTTAAAATAAATTATTGCCATAAATGCACACAATACATCCATTATAACACAACACGAGCTAAATGCAGGTGTTTGTGACCCGTTTAAGTGTGCAAGACTATTTGAAAGCGAGACTGGCAGAATAACATATCTCTCCAGCTGCAGGATTCTGCCTTTCGTCGTAAGAACGAACACATCACGGACAAGATTATTTCAAAATACATAATAGCTTGGCGAATATAAACGAAAACAGCCACGTGAACATAAACTGTTGAGAATTAAATCTGAAGTGGATCTACTGGATTTTAATATTAAGTGACCGCATATACCAGCTGCTTCTGTCTTCAATTTTAATCTATATAAAACATTTTACTCATTCATCTTGGCTGCTTTTTTAATGTGTGTACGTATTTATTTATTATTTTGCTCTAACAAGACTTAATCTATATTTAATTAAATCAATTACATTTTATTTTACATTTGATTTGTCCATTTCTGCATCTAAACGCCTAAAAACCTAAAACATGCTCTATTATACTATTGTTAGCAATTTCTTTATCGTCCAATTTATCTGGTGTACACGCTTTTATTTTCATAATGAACTCGTTTGTTAGATTATACACAGTTATAGTGGTCTATAATAAATATTGACAGGTTTTATTCAAAATGTTTAGAATGATCGCCGTAGGCTAATTTTTAAAATTTAAATAAATAAAAAACATTGGAAAAGAATAACTTGTACTTTTTTATACATTTTGTATAGTTTCATAGTTTATGCATTATAGTTATAAAAACAAACAAATTTAGCCACTCACATAGAAATCTTAGGCCTTATCCTTTTCTGACAGTTTTAGGGATTTTTAAAAATCCTAAAAAACCTTATTTGTGCTGCAAATAATAATTTCAAACTAATTTGATACTGACCTCTGACATCCTGTGACATGATATTTATTTGAACTTACATAATCTCATGGATGTAACAGTAAATCTGTTCAGCTCACAGATCAAGACTAAGCTCTAATGCAAGCAGAACTTTCACAAATGCTTTTAGGTCAATAAAATCATTACAAAACACTTACAAATCATTTAAGGGATTTGATAACACTGTAAAATAATGTCTAATTTGTTAACATTAGCAAATGCATTGAAAACACTTTATAATAACTGCACTCATTAGTAAATAGTCAGTTCATGCTTCATAAAGCCTTGTCCCAATATTAATAGTCAGTAGTAAGCAGTTTATAAATACAGCTATAAATAGGTCATTTATTAAAAAGGAGAGTAAAGGGTCAGTTATCTTCCTATGAAAAATAAAAAAAAAAAAAATAAACAAACAACAACACAGATTGATACAGAACTCAGAAATGTTATTGTGGATTTATGATAAACTCAGCCTGTAAATGAATTCATTCTCCTCCAAGAAGACATAAGTAGTTCACACCAAACTTTTTTAACATGAAGCCATATACTGAAGATGTTAAATTGCGAATGGGTTTAGGATACCTTAAATGGTGTGGCCATAGAGATTTATTCAAGTAACATAAAAAAAATACAATAGTTATTTTACTATATCTTTAAAAATTTTAATTCCAACTCTTCATAATTTTTTATATACGTAGAAGTCATCATTTGAAGGAAGCACAGTAAGTTTCATAGCTTTATCATTTTCAAGAGCCAGCATAAAATTAAAACTATCATAACATATAAATCAAGCTTGCAATTCTTAGTACCAATAATGGCCACCAGATGGAGCTATAGGATCACTTTTAAATAATTATTGTAGAAACAAGTATGATTTAAATCATTTATAGAAATCTTTCAAAGAAAAATAATATGAATTTTATGTATTTTACTGATAAAATGACCCTCACTTTATTAGAATAACAAGCTGAAGTATTGTGAACTGTATATTAAGAATAATTCTTTATAGGCTTTATGGACAGATACGCTTTGAGTGACTCTTGAAGGTTCAACCCCACATCCTCTTTTACCACTGTTTAAAGAATGTATCTTACAGTACAGGTGCGGATGAATTTTGAATGGCTTGAATGGTTTTGTCATGGTGATTTTTTGAAATAACAGTAAAAAAGTAACCTGTAAATGTCTTTTATTTTTTTAAGTGCAGCTTCTAAACACTTCAAAAAAATGTACACATAGAAGACAAGTCATTCTGAGGAAATATGCATACTTTCATGACTATACAACACTATATGGATGATAGAAAATTAAAAAACTATCATACATCTGATGTCACTCTGTCCCTCTGTCACTGTGGGTAATGTGTGTGTGTGTGTGTGTGTGTGTGTGTGTGTGTGTGTGTGTGTGTGTGTGTGTGTATGTGTGTGTGTGTGTGTGTTAAGTGAATTAGGTGTGAAACTATCAGGGAGCATTTAGTCTCCAGTGCCAACATTTTACAGAACTGCCACTTTCCTGGAGTCTCAGAATTACAATGTGTCAGGTTCTGAGAGATCTAAGATTCCAAAAAATGATTTAATTAGAATACCATGAAGTATTGTGAAATACTATATATTAAGACTTTATATATAGGCTTTATGAACAGATTAGAGTGACTCGTGAAGGACCAGCACCACCTACTCTTGTCCGATGGTTTGAGGAATATATCTTCCAGAATCCGGGATTAAGATTTAGGAGCTCATTTTTATTCCACCTCCTTTCCTGAAAGTTTGTCTTGCAGAATTGACTAAAAATTAATCTTCACATTAATTCCTAATTATTTTGCAATTATTTTTGTCAGTTCTTCTTGACCTGTTTTTTTTTCTTCTTCTTTTCTGACCTCATGACCCAGTCAGCATTTTTGTACAATGGTCAAGTCTTAACTTATCCATTTCTGTATTGCATTTGTGTTTGATATTTCTCATGGGTATTTCATAATTTTCGACTTTGAGTTAAAACAGTTTGAGTTAAAACTCTTTTTTAGCGCATTTCATCTGTAAAAGAAAACATGCCTAATAATTCTGCACATGAATATAAGGAGTTTTTCTCTTCCAGCTTTCCTGGACTATTGTATAGCACTCATAAATGATTAAATAAAAAATAATGGTAGTTATTAAGATTGATATGGTTTGGAATTGGTAAAATGTGCTTGGGAAAAAATCACAATAAAACAATGTTTTAATGTTTAAGTTTGGAATATTAACTGACATGAATGAATGCTATATAAATATTGTTCATGTTAACATAATGTTTATAAATGAAATCTTATTGTAAAGTGTTACTATATATATATATATATATATATATATATATATATATATATTGTTCTGTGAATGCGACTTTAAAGTCTAGATGATTCGGATTAACCCTTTAACCGCCATTTCCTTTAAAACCTCACTGCCAGAGGGATATTGTGAATGCATGTGCCCGCTGGGCACAGTTTACCTGATGCCACCGGGGTGGCGATGGCATTGGTGGCTTGAGCCCGCCATCGCTGCTTGCAGCTATATTTATTATTATTATTATTATTATTAGGGCCCGAGCCAATGGGCGCAGGGCCCTATTGTTCCCCTAAGGATTATTCTTCTTATTATTATTTTTATTTTTTATGAACCTTCCGGGGGTTTTTGGGGGCCTTAACATACTCAAAAACTCTTGAAAATTGGCACACACATTGGAACCTGCGGCCATCAGGACGCCACAGAGGCTGGGACCTGGGCGTGGCACAGGGGCTCTACAGCGCCCCCTGGAACACAGTCAGACACCTTGAACCATAGCTCACACACACTTGCATGTATTTATATGAAACTCAGTACACTTATAGATCTCATTGAGCTGAACAACTTTTGCGCTCTATGTCATAGGCTCCGCCCAACAGGAAGTCAGCTATTCAGGGCTGTTTAAAAAAAACATGCTCTGGAATTTGAAATACTCCTCTGAGGACTTTCAACCGTTTGCTTCGAAACTCGGTGAACATGATCTCAAGACATTGGGGATGAAAAATTGCGAGGGGATTTTTGATATCTCGAAGGGTTTGCCCGTGGCGTGGCGTTGAATTTAGGGCAAAAAATTAGAAACAGGAAATGCCTAATAACATCCACATACATTACCTGAGTTTGATCAAACTTCATCGGTTTGTTCGAAGTATGATACCGATCGTATATATGTGACTATTAAGAGTCAACGTTATAGCGCCACCAACTGGCAGCAGGAAATTGAGTCATTTTCAAAATGCTTTGAATTCAGCATCTTATTTTTACTCGATTTGCTTCAAACTTCATCAGAATAATGACAAAACATGGCCGATGTGAACCTGTTGTGGGAATATTGATATCTTATATATTGTTGCCATGGCAACGTGTCAAACATGAATATTCTGTTATGGTGATTTTGAGGCAGATAACAACCTCAGATTTACCTGAAACTCAAAACACATATCAGTATTATTGATAGCTAGACAATGGAAAAAGCTTTTACAAGGGTGTGGAAGAGGCACTCTATAGCGCCACCTTTTGTCAAAAGTGGGGAGGTTAGTTTTAGCTACAGACACCAAACTCGGTACGTATATTGTTCTTATCAAGACGGACAACTTTCTAATTCACAGTTATCAGCTACGACCAACAGGAAGTCGGCTATTTTGATTTGAATATGGATTTTTGAAAAAAAATTGAGCTGTGATTTAATCCATACTCCTCAGAGGAAAAGTTCACTATACTCACCAAACTTTATCTACATGTTGCAAAAACATTGAGGAACTTAAATTGCAAACGTATTTTGGTCAGCTTGAACGGTTTTGTCGTGGTGATTTTTTGAAATGACAGTCAAAAAAGGAATCATTAACTGTCTTGTATTTTTAAATTGCAGCTTCCAAACACTTAAAAGCATTTTCTCATACAGAGATCAAATCATTCTGAGGAAATATGCATAGTTTCATGACTTTACGACACTGTATGATTAAAAGAAAATTAAAAACTGTCAGACATCTCATCTCACTCTGTCCCTCTGTTTGAGGAATGTATGTGTGCTGACTGAGTGTGTGTGTGTGAGTGTGAGTGGGGGATTGACATGAGCTGAGTGGCAGACAGACAGGGAGAGAGAGAGGGACTTAAACATCTCTTTAATCACCAGAAAAAAAAATATTATTTTAAATTGTTTTTTTGTTGTTGTTGTTGTTGCTAATTGTGCTGTTTTCATTACAGCTTAAGAAATCTCTTAGGCCTTATCCTTTTCTGACAGTTTCAGTGATTAAAAAAAAAATTCTAAAAATACTTATTTGTGCTGCAAATAATAATTTTGGTCCCACTTTATATTAGGTGGCCTTAACTACTATGTACTTACATAAAAAAATAAGTACAATGTACTTATTGTGTTCATATTGTATTTTAAAACACTTTTGCTGCTATTGAGGTGGGATAGGGGTAAGGTTAGGGATAGGGTTGGAGGTATGGGTAAGTTTAAGGGTGGGTTAAGGTGTAAAGTATGGGTCAACAGTGTATTTATAAATGCAATTACAGAAATTAAATACAGATGTAATTACATGTAGTTTTTTTTTATTTAATATAAGTACAATGTAAAAACATGTATGTACACAACAAGTACATTGTACTAAATTATTAATTAAAATGTAAGTACATAGTAGTTAAGGCCACTTAATATATAGTGGGTCCATAATTTCAAACTCATTTGATACTGACCTCTGACACCCTGTGATTGACATTAATCTGAATTTATATAATCTCATGGATGTAACAGTAAAACTGTTCAGCTCACAGATGACGACCAAGCTGTGATGCAAGCAGAACTATTTCACAAATGCTTATAGGTCAATAAATTTATAACAAAACACTTTTAATTACTTAAGGATTTGGTAACAAATTAAAATAATGTCTCATTTTTTAACATTAGTAAATGCATTGGTAGATACCTACAAAATACCTACCACAAAGTCTCTTGGTAGGAAATCCGAATCCCAACAGGAAGTCGGTTATTTAGAATTTTCTCTGCAAAATTGGTGTTGTTTTTGCCATTTTCTGGGGATGTACTTTAACAAACTCCTCCTGGAGATTTATTCAGATCACCACCAAACTTGGTCAGTTAAATCTAAAGGCCTTTGCGATGTTAAATTGCGAAGATCTTTGCGAAGAGGTTTCGTTAAAGGGCGTGTCCATGGCGACCTGACAGATTTCGATGTTTCGCCATGAAAAAGGAAGTTGCTGTAACTCAGACATACAATGTCCAATCTGCCCCAAACTTCACATGTTAGATAAGACTTCTGCCCTTAACAGAGCTACATGCCCATATTCAGTTATAGTCATAGCGCCACCTGCTGGCAACAGGAAGTGACATGTTTTACGCTGCGACAAACTACTCCTAGAAATCTTTTGACATTAATGTATTTTTTGTGGTCAGTCTAATCTTAAGGCCTGAGCAATGTTAAATTGTGGAGATCTTGAGTTTTTGTCAAAGGGCGTGTCCATGGCGCCATGACAAAATTTGACGTCTCGCCACAGCAAGAGAAGTTGTTGTAACTGAGGCATAAAATGTTCAATCTTCCCCAAACCTCACATGTTCGATAAGAGTCCTGCCCTGAACACATCTGAAGGCCAATATTCCATTATAATGATAGCGCCACCTGCTGGCAACAGGAAGATTGGCACATATATGGAATAAACATTGATATATTCTACTTATATTTATGAGTTTAAACGCATATTTCTCACCGTTCACCTATTTACTGAAGCCACTCGCTGCCGGTGAGCCCGGGTGCGAGGGCCCGTTCATCGCTGCTTGCAGCTTTAATTTATTATTATTATTTTTCTTCAAGGTTTCGGGGGCTTTTGGGGCCCTTAACATGCTTAAAAAGTCTTGAAAATTGGCACACACATTGGAACCTGCGGCCATTAGGGCCGGGCAGAGACTGATACACGGGCGTGGCACAGGGGCTCTACAGCGCCCCCTGGAATATGGAGGGCCATATATCATACATACTTGCACATAGACATACGAAACTCGGTACACATATAGAACTCATCAATACAAACAACTTTCGTATTGCATATCATAGGCTCCGCCCAACAGGAAGTTGGCTATTTGGGGTTTATTATTCATATTTGTTGTCAAAGTTGTGGGGGCTTTTGGGGTCCTTAACATACTCAAAAACTCTTGAAAATTTGCGCACACTTTGGAATCTGTGGCCTGAAGGAGCCTGCAGAGGCTGAGACCTGGGCGTGGCACAGGGGCTCTACGGCGCCCCCTGGATCACAGTTATAAATGTTGATGTATAGCTCACACATACTTGCACGTATTAATATGAAACTCAGTACACATATAGATCTCATCGTGCCGAACAACTTTCGTATTGCATATCATAGGCTCCGCCCAACAGGAAGTCAGCTATTTAGAGTTATGTAAAAAGCGCATGCTCTGGAATTTGAAATACTTGTCATAGGTTTTTTACTCGATTGCCGCCAAACTCGGTCAACATGATCTCAAGACATTGGGGATGAAAAATTGCCAGGGGATTTTTGATATCTCAAACGGTTTGCTCGTGGCGAGGCTTTGAAATTATGGCGAGAAATGAGAAACAGGAAGTGTCTAATACCATCCACATACATTTCCTAATTTTAATCAAACTTCATCAGATTATTCATTGTATGATGTCGATCGCATATATGTGACTATTAGGAGTCAAAGTTATAGCGCCACCAAGTGGCAGCAGGAAGTGTGTCATTTTCAAAATGCTTTGAATTCAGCATCTTATTTTTACTCGATTTGCTTCAAACTTCATCAGAATAATGTTAAAACACAGCCGATATAAATCTGCTGGGGGGATATTGATATCTAAAAATATTGTTGCCGTGGCAACATGTCAAACTGGAATACTTCTCAGGTGATTTTGAGGCACATAACATGCTTAGAATTTCATCAAACTCAGAACACATATCAGTATTAGTGACAGCTAGACACTGGCAAAATTTCATAAGAGGGCGTGGAAGAGGCACTCTATAGCGCCACCTTTTGTCAAAAGTGGGGGGGTTAGTTTTAGCTACAGACACCAAACTCAGTACAAAAATTGTTCTTATCAAGACGGACAACTTTCTAATTCACAGTCATCAGCTACGACCAACAGGAAGTCGGCTATTTTGATTTGAATGTGGATTGTTTTTTACATTTAGCTGTGAATTAATGCATACTGCTCAGAGGAGAGTAACACTATACACACCAAACTTGGTGTACATGTTGAAAAAACATTGAGGAACTTAAATTGTGAATGGGTTTTGGATAGCTTGGATGGTTTTGTCGTGGGGATTTTTTAAAATGACAATAAAGATGGAATTATTAATTTTCCTGCATTTTTAAATTCCAAACCCTTCAAAACCTTTTTTCATAAAGAAAAAAAGTTATTCTGAGTATATATGCATAGTTTCATGACTTTACAACACTGTATGGATAACAGAAAATTAAAAAACTGTCAGACATCTCATATCACTCTGTCCCTCTGTTTGAGTGTGTGTGCTTAGACTTCCATTGTCTGAGAGAAATAGCGCCCCTACAGGTGCAGTTACCGGAATAAAAAAGGGAGGAGACTGTCTTTTGGTTTCGATTTTAAATCGGTTAAAATACAAATAAATACTTGGATTTAATTCACACTGACAAGCTAAACCAACATATATGATTATTATAAGGTCAGGGCTCATTAATAATTGATGTGTGGTCAGTGATACGTGAGAAACACGAGAGATGAATCACCGCTCTGAGCAGGAGCGTGTGGAATGATGAGCTCAGAAAAAAACGAGTTTATTCTTGTTTTATAGCTATTAAAAATAAAGTATTGCAGCGATATCACACAATTCACCAATTAGAGCACACCAAGAGCTAAATTAAGATGTTTTTGAACTGTTTGTGTGAAAATGAAATATTCGCGGCTGCCTATATGAAATCACTGCCTCCGATCAGCGCGCACAGTGTCACAAGTTCAAAACAAACGAATTTATTCTTGTTTAAGAGCTTTTCAAAATAAATTATTGCCATAAATGCACACAATACATCCATTATAACACAACACGAGCTAAATGCAGGTGTTTGTGACCCGTTTAAGTGCGCAAGACTATTTGAAAGCGCGACTGGCAGAATAACATATCTCTGGAGCTGCAGGATTCTGCCTTTCGTCGTAAGAACGAACACATCACGGACAAGATTATTTCAAAATACATAATAGCTTGGCTAATATAAACGAAAACAGCCACGTGAACATAAACTGTTGAGAAATAAATCTGAAGTGGATCTACTGGATTTTAATATTAAGTGACCGCATATACCAGCTGCTTCTGTCTTCAATTTTAATCTATATAAAAAATTAAACTCATTCATCTTGGCTGCTTTTTTAATGTGTGTACGTATTTATTTATTATTTTGCTCTAACAAGACTTAATCTATATTTAATTAAATCAATTACATTTGATTTTACATTTGATTTGTCCATTTCTGCATCTAAACGCCTAAAAACCTAAAACATGCTCTATTATACTATTGTTAGCAATTTCTTTATCGTCCAATTTATCTGGTGTACACACTTTATTTTCATAATAAACTCGTTTGTTAGATTATACACAGTTATAGTGGTCTATAATAAATATTAACAGGTTTTATTCAAGCTGTTTAGAATGATTGCCATAGGCTAATTTTTTAAAATGTAAATCCCAAAAAAAAAAAAAAAAAATGTAAATAAATAAAAAACATTGGAAAAGAATAACTTGTACTTTTTTATACATTTTGTATAGTTTCATAGTTTATGCATTATAGTTATAAAAACAAACAAATTTAGCCACTCACATAGAAATCTTAGGCCTTATCCTTTTCTGACAGTTTTAGGGATTTTTAAAAATCCTAAAAAACCTTATTTGTGCTGCAAATAATAATTTCAAACTAATTTGATACTGACCTCTGACATCCTGTGACATGATATTTATTTGAATTTACATAATCTCATGGATGTAACAGTAAATCTGTTCAGCTCACAGATCAAGACTAAGCTGTAATGCAAGCAGAACTTTCACAAATGCTTGTAGGTCAATAAAATCATTACAAAACACTTACAAATCATTTAAGGATTTGATAACACTGTAAAATAATGTCTAATTTGTTAAGATTAGCAAATGCATTGATAACACTTTAGAATAACTGCACTCATTAGTAAATAGTCAGTTCATGCTTCATAAAACCTTGTCCCAATATTAATAGTCAGTAGTAAGCAGTTTATAAATACAGCTATAAATAGCTCATTTATTAAAAAGGAGAGTAAAGGGTCAGTTATCTTCCTATGAAAAATAAAAAAATAAAAATAAACAAACAACAACACTGATTGATACAGAACTCAGAAATGTTATTGTGGATTTATGATAAACTCAGCCTGTAAATGAATTCATTCTCCTCCAAGAAGACACAAGTAGTTCACACCGAACTTTTTTAACATGAAGCCATATACTGAAGATGTTAAATTGCGAATGGGTTTAGGATACCTTAAATGGTGTGGCCATAGCGATTTATTAAAGTAACATAAAAAAATACCATAGTTATTTTACTATATCTTTAACATTTTTAATTCCAACTCTTCATAATTTTTTATATACCTAGAAGTCATCATTTGAAGGAAGCACAGTAAGTTTCATAGCTTTATCATTTTCAAGAGCCAGCATAAAATTAAAACTATCATAACATTCAACATGATATAACATAACATGGCAATTCTTAGTACCAATAATGGCCACCAGATGGAGCTATAGGATCACTTTTAAATAATTATTGTAGAAACAAGTATGATTTAAATCATTTATAGAAATCTTTCAAAGAAAAATAATATGAATTTTATGTATTTTACTGATAAAATGACCCTCACTTAATTAGAACAACATGCTGAAGTATTGTGAACTGTATATTAAGAATAATTCTTTATAGGCTTTATGGACAGATAAGTTTTGAGTGACTCTTGAAGGATCAGCACCACATCCTCTTTTACCACTGTTTAAAGAATGTATCTTACAGTACAGGTGCGGATGAATTTTGAATAGCTTGAATGGTTTTGTCGTGGTGATTTTTTGAAATAACAGTAAAAAAGTAACCAGTAAATGTCTTTTATTTTTTTAAGTGCAGCTTCTAAACACTTCAAAAAAATGTACACATAGAAGACAAGTCATTCTGAGGAAATATGCATAGTTTCATGACTATACAACACTATATGGATGATAGAAAATTAAAAAACTATCATACATCTGATGTCACTCTGTCCCTCTGTCACTGTGGGTAATGTGTGTGTGTGTGTGTGTGTGTGTATGTGTGTGTGTGTGTGTGTGTTAAGTGAATTAGGTGTGAAACTATCAGGGAGCATTTAGTCTCCAGCGCCAACATTTTACAGAACTGCCACTTTCCTGGAGTCTCAGAATTACTCGGTGTCAGGTTCTGAGAGATCTAAGATTCCAAAAAATGATTTGATTAGAATACCATGAAGTATTGTGAAATACTATATATTAAGACTTTATATATAGGCTTTATGAACAGATTAGAGTGACTCATGAAGGACCAGCACCACCTCCTCTTGTCTGATGGTTTGAGGAATATATCTTCCAGAATCCGGGATTAAGATTTAGGAGCTCATTTTTATTCCACCTCCTTTCCTGAAAGTCTGTCTTGCAGAATTGACTAAAAATTAATCTTCACATTAATTCCTAATTATTTTGCAATTATTTATGTCAGTTCTTCTTGACCTGTTTTTTTTTTCTTCTTCTTTTCTGACCTCATGACCCAGTCAGCATTTTTGTACAATGGTCAAGTCTTAACTTATCCATTTCTGTATTGCATTTGTGTTTGATATTTCTCATGGGTATTTCATAATTTTCGACTTTGAGTTAAAACAGTTTGAGTTAAAACTCTTTTTTAGCGCATTTCATCTGTAAAAGAAAACGTCTCAGGTTACGAATGTAACCATGGTTCCCTGAGAGGGAACGAGACACTGCGTCCTCTGAAGGGACACTATGGGGAACACCTCGTCGTGACCCGTGTCTGAAGCATACTTTGAAAAAACGCCAACTCGTTGGCCGGTGACAGCGTCTGACGTCACTACCGGCGCGACTATAAATAAGCGACCGGAGAGCACGTCATTTATCTTCTTCGTGAAGCTTGCGTCCGAAGCATGGCAAGGGATCTAGAGGACGCAGTGTCTCGTTCCCTCTCAGGGAACCATGGTTACATTCGTAACCTGAGACGTTCCCCCTCAAGGGAACTTCGAACTGCGTCCTCTGAAGGGACACTATGGGGAACAGTATACCCACGCCGCCATGCTGAGGGGAGCGCAGGCCAGACCATGGCGAACACTAAGTACCAACTCTACCATTCTTATGGGAGTTGCCCCTAGGACGTTTAGACAGCTGTCTGTGACACTATCCCTTACGGCCAAAGGCCTAAGCTACATACCCAATTTAATTGATCAGGGCCTCGACCCGGGGTAGAGCTTAAAGGCTTGGAATAGGAAGGATTCCTTTAAAGGGATACGGCTAAGAAACCAGTATTATACAAGGTCTTGCCTGTCACACAGGGGCTACCGCTTGCTCTTGCAAAAATTTTTCGAAGGAGCTGTCTCAACAGAACCCTGGTAGCAAACCCCTGCTAGATAGGTATTCAAGGATACCTGAATGGAGTGGCGCCCAAGATGAACGGGGCTTTACACCAACTCAAGAAAGGGCACGAAGCCACCGCGCGAAGCCCTTACCATAAAGGATTTTTAGAAAGAACGCAGAGCCTTAGCGTGCGAACTTACCACAGAGTGGATTTCAGAAAGTGTGCAAAGAGTACACGTGCACACTTACCATAGTATGGATTTTAAAATACTGTTCTAGGGAGGGGTTCTCGTGGCACTCTGAAGGGGGAAAGCAGAGAACACCGTCAAACGAGAGGAACTCTGAATACAGAGTAGCGTAATAACACGTGACCCTTCTTTTTTGGAAAAAGGGGCCCGTGGTTAAAATTACTGCGAGAACCGCTCCAATATCCCTTGATGAGGGAAGCAATGCTTGAGTGTAAACAAATGCACTCCGGCTGAAAAGAGCCAAAGGAACCAAAGTCTAAACATCTCGAAAAGGGAACGAAGCTGAGCGCGTAACCCTTACCATACAGGATTTTAGAAAAGTGTGCAGAGACTTGCGTGCACACTTACCACTTTAAGAAGTACACAGAATGTAGCGTGCGTACCTACAGGTTCCTAAGCATCGCAGAGGTGTTTATATAAGCGGTCAGGAGGCCCCTCAGGGTGACCTGGCCAACATTCATGAAATCTCCTGCAGTGCCGTGCCAGTTCTGATGATCAGCGAGGCTCCCACAGAAGCCCGTGATCTCGGCCGCCTAATACCAGAGCACGAGGCCGGAAGGACGGTGCTGACGGGTGTTAGTAGATGCCATGACTGAGCACTGTAAAAGAGACTCACTTAGAAAGTTAGTAGACATATGACCACCAGCAATTCAACTCATAAGTATATACAGAAAAAGGGTTACATACTCACCCATCCTCCTGTAGTGGAACCCTGCTCACAGGGCGCCTCCTTATAGTCCGGACCATCAGTAAGGTGGTTACTATGAATATAGAACCAACCAAAAACATCATAGGTCCAGCATATGAGACTGTTATGAGAGAAATTCTCCCCCACCTAACCTCGATCAGGTGGAGAGCTGGTGGTCGCAGGGGAATTCAGGCAAGGGAGGAAAAGAGCAGAAGTTAAACATAAAAAAAACAGTTACTGTTCGCTCTAGGTATCGCTCTGATTCGGACGAGAACGCTGCCTCGTCTGAATCACATCCCTCAGGTCCTGCTTACCTCCTCGCGACCCACGATTCCTCTTGCCCCTGCCCATAGGCGGGGGAGGAGCGCGAGCCGCGACACTAGCCTTCTGCGCCCGTCTTTGATCCTCAGAACGAGACGGGCCAGGACCCCTATGTTGTTCGGGCTCGGACCTGGACCTTCGTGGAATGAAGGTTTTAAAAGCAGCTGAGCGCGCCCTTGCCTCCCTGAACTTTTCAACCACCATCTCGACGGAGGTACCGAAAAGCTCAGAAGGCGAGACCGGAGCATCGAGAAGAAAGCCCCTTTCTTTCTTCCCGATGTCTGCCAGGTTCACCCACAGATGTCTCTCCGTTACTACCATGGCAGCCATAGACCTACCCATGGCGGAGGCGGCCTGCTTGGTAGCACGGAGAGAGAGGTCTGTGGTGCGGCGCAGCTCGGCCACCTGATCAGCTGAAAGGCCCTCGCCTTTATCCAGGTCCCTCAGCAGGTCAGCCTGGTAAGCCTGAAGCACCGCCATTGTGTGCAATGAAGCCACAGCCTGACCTGCTGCTGCGTATGCTTTGCCATTTAAACGGGATGTATCCTGGAGGGGCTTAGATGGCAAAGAGGGAGATTTAAGAGAGGATGTTTCCCCCACAGAGAGATAGCTAGCCAGCGTCTCTTCTACAGGAGGCATCTTCTCATAGCCATTTTCGCGCATGCCCTCGATGTTAGCATAACTCGTATGCTGAAACCGATGGATGCGAGAAGAAAATGGCCTCTTCCATTCTTTCTCGATTTCCGCATGTAAATCAGGCAAGAATGGAAGGCTCACCTGGGCTGGAGGGCTATGGTCAGATAAATAACGCTCATCAAGGCGACCTCGCGGCGTTATTTTGCTGGTACGTTTCCATGGCAAGTTTAACTTTGCTGTGGCACGATCCATAACCTCTAACAGCTCCTCATACGCAGGGCAGGAGGATTGAGAAGGCTCAGCCTCAGCTTCTTCGCCATCCTCAGACATCTCCTGCTCTTCCTGGGTAGAACCCAGCAGAGCACTAACTTCAGTATCAGAAAGGGTTAATGATAACACGTCTTCCTCCTGAAGTTCATTCTCGTCCGCCGCCGAAGAGCGAGAAAGAGAAAGTCCCTCTCTAAACTCTTCAACGAGGTCCACCTGTGATCCCCACAAGCTCATTCTCCTCCGTGCCTCAACAGCGGCGGGTCCTGAGCCGCGGGAGACAGATGGCTGTCCCTCTTTCCTCGAAAAGAGAGACAAACGAGAGCGGAGCTTTTTCATGGAAAAACGCTCACAGTGCACGCAAATCGCCCCCTCAAGGACATCGCGCGCGTGCTCTTCGCCCAAACAAAAAACGCAAAGACTGTGTGTGTCATCCGGTGTCAAATAACGCTGACACGGATGCACGCACTGTCTAAACGCCTTGCTAGTGGAAGCCATGATAACAAAAGTAAAGATCGCTCTTACCGTGGTCGTTTCTCAAACGCACACTTCAAACAAAACAGTCAAATGAAGACGAAGAAGATAAATGACGTGCTCTCCGGTCGCTTATTTATAGTCGCGCCGGTAGTGACGTCAGACGCTGTCACCGGCCAACGAGTTGGCGTTTTTTCAAAGTATGCTTCAGACACGGGTCACGACGAGGTGTTCCCCATAGTGTCCCTTCAGAGGACGCAGTTCGAAGTTCCCTTGAGGGGGAACAGCCTAATAATTCTGCACATGAATATAAGGAGTTTTTCTCTTCCAGCTTTCCTGGAATATTGTATAGCACTCATAAATGATTAAATAAAAAATAATGGTAGTTATTAAGATTGATATGGTTTGGAATTGGTAAAATGTGCTTGGAAAAAAATCACAATAAAACAATGTTTTAATGTTTAAGTTTGGAATATTAACTGACATAAATTAATGCTATATAAATATTGTTCATGTTAACATAATGTTTATAAATGAAATCTTATTGTAAAGTGTTACTAAATATATATATATATGTTTGGGGAATATATATATATATATTATTCTGTGAATGTGATTTTAAAGTCTAGATGATTCGGATTAACCCTTTAACCGCCATATCCTTTAAAACGTCACTGCCAGAGGGATATTGTGAATGCATGTGCCCGCTGGGCACAGTTTACCTGATGCCACCGGGGTGGCGATGGCATTGGTGGCTTGAGCCCGCCATCGCTGCTTGCAGCTATATTTATTATTATTTTTCTTCAAGGTTTCGGGGGCTTTTGGGGCCCTTAACATGCTTAAAAAGTCTTGAAAATTGGCACACACATTGGAACCTGCGGCCATTAGGGCCGGGCAGAGACTGATACACGGGCGTGGCACAGGGGCTCTACAGCGCCCCCTGGAATACTGAGGGCCATATATCATACATACTTGCACGTAGATGCACGAAACTCGGTACACATGTAGATCTCATCAAACCAAACAACTTTCGTACTGCATGTCATAGGCTCCGCCCAACAGGAAGTTGGATATTTAGGGTTTAGTATTCATATTTTTCGTCAAAGTTGTGGGGGCTTTTGGGGTCCTTAACATACTCAAAAACTCTTGAAAATTTGCGCACACTTTGGAATCTGTGGCCTTTAGGAGCCTGCAGAGGCTGGGACCCGGGCGTGACACAGGGGCTCTACGGCGCCCCCTGGATCACAGTCAGAAATGTTGATGCATAGCTCACACATACTTGCACATATTAATATCAAACTCAGTACACATATAGATCTCATCGTGCTGAACAACTTTCGTATTGCATGTCATAGGCTCCGCCCAACAGGAAGTCAGCTATTTAGAGTTATGTAAAAAGCGCATGCTCTGGAATTTGAAATACTTGTCATAGGGTTTTTTGCCGATTGACACCAAACTCGGTCAACATGATCTCAAGACATTGGGGATGAAAAATTGCCAGGGGATTTTTGATATCTCGAACGGTTTGCTCGTAGCGAGGCGTTGAATATATGGCGGGAATTGAGAAACAGGAAGTGTCTAATACCATCAACATACATTTCCTAATTGTAATCAAACTTCATCAGATTATTCATTGTATGATGTTGATCGCATATATGTGACTATTAGGAGTCAAAGTTATAGCGCCACCAACTGGCAGCAGGAAGTGTGTCATTTTCAAAATGCTTTGAATTCAGCATCTTATTTTTACTCGATGTGCTTCAAACTTCATCAGAATAATGTTAAAACACAGTCGATATAAATCTGCTGGGGGGATATTGATATCTAAAAATATTGTTGCCGTGGCAACATGTCAAACTGGAATACTTCTCAGGTGATTTTGAGGCATATAACATGCTTAGAATTTCATCAAACTCAGAACACATATCAGTATTAGTGACAGCTAGACACTGGCAAAAGTTCATAAGAGGGCGTGGAAGAGGCACTCTATAGCGCCACCTTTTGTCAAAAGTGAGGGGGTTAGTTTTAGCTACAGACACCAAACTCGGTACATAAATTGTTCTTATCAAGACGGACAACTTTCTAATTCACAGTCATCAGCTACGACCAACAGGAAGTCGGCTATTTTGATTTGAATGTGGATTGTTTTTTACATTTAGCTGTGAATTAATGCATACTGCTCAGAGGAGAGTAACACTATACACACCAAACTTGGCCTACTTGTTGAAAAAACATTGAGGAACTTAAATTGTGAATGGGTTTTGGATAGCTTGGATGGTTTTGTCGTGGTGATTTTTTTAAATGACAATAAAGATGGAATTATTAATTTTCCTGCATTTTTTAAATTCCAAACACTTCAAAACCTTTTTTCATACAGAAAAAAAGTTATTCTGAGTAAATATGCATAGTTTCATGACTTTACAACACTGTATGGATAACAGAAAATTAAAAAAAACTGTCAGACATCTCATATCACTCTGTCCATCTGTTTGAGTGTGTGTGCTTAGACTTCCATTGTCTGAGAGAAAATGCGCCCCTACAGGTTCAGTTACCGGACTAAAAAAGGGAGGAGACTGTCTTTTGGTTTCACTTTTAAATCGGTTAAAATACAAATAAATACTTGGATTTAATTCAAACTGACAAGCTAAACCAACATATATGATTATTATCAGGTCAGGGCTCATTAATAATCGATGTGTGGTCAGTGATACGTGAGAAACACGAGAGATGAATCACCGCTCTAAACAAGAGCGTGTGGAATGATGAGCTCAGAAAAAACGAGTTTATTCTTGTTTTATAGCTATTAAAAATAAAGTATTGCAGCGATATCACACAATTCACCAATTAGAACACACCAAGAGCTAAATTAAGATGTTTTTGAACTGTTTGTGTGAAAATGAAATATTTTCAGCTGCCTTTCTGAAATCACTGCCTCCGATCAGCGCGCACAGTGTCACAAGTTCAAAACAAACGAATTTATTCTTGTTTAAGAGCTTTTTAAAATAAATTATTGCCATAAATGCACACAATACACCCATTATAACACAACGCGAGCTAAATGCAGGTGTTTGTGACCCGTTTATGTGCGCAAGACTATTTGAAAGCGCGACTGGCAGAATAACATATATCTCTGGAGCTGCAGGATTCTGCCTCTCGTCGTAAGAACGAACACATCACGGACAAGATTATTTCAAAATACATAATAGCTTGGCTAATATAAACGAAAACAGCCACGTGAACATAAACTGTTGAGAAATAAATCTGAAGTGGATCTACTGGATTTTAATATTAAGTGACCGCATATATACCAGCTGTTTCTGTCTTCAATTTTAATCTATATAAAAAATTAAACTCATTCATCTTGGCTGCTTTTTTAATGTGTGTACGTATTTATTTATTATTTTGCTCTAACAAGACTTAATCTATATTTAATTAAATCAATTAAATTTTATTTTACATTTGATTTGTCCATTTCTGCATCTAAACGCCTAAAAACCTAAAACATGCTCTATTATACTATTGTTAGCAATTTCTTTATCGTCCAATTTATCTGGTGTACACACTTTATTTTCATAATAAACCTGTTTGTTAGATTATACACAGTTACAGTGGTCTATAATAAATATTAACAGGTTTTATTCAAGCTGTTTAGAATGAATGCCGTAGACTAATTTTTTTAAAATGTAAATCCATACAGCTATAAATAGCTTGTTCTTGGTTTATAAGCACATTTATTAAAAAGGAGAGTAAAGGGTCAGTTATCTTCCTATGAAAAATAAAAAAAATAAAAATAAACAAACAACACAGGCCATAGCGATTTATTAAAGTAACATAAATAAATACAATAGTTATTTTACTATATCTTTTAAATTTTTAATTCCAACTCTTCATAATTTTTTATATACGTAAAAGTCATCATTTGAAGGAAGCACAGTAAGTTTCATAGCTTTATCATTTTCAAGAGCCAGCATAAAATTAAAACTATCATAACATATAAATCAAGCTTGCAATTCTTAGTACCAATAATGGCCACCAGATGGAGCTATAGGATTACTTTTAAATAATTATTGTAGAAACAAGTATGATTTAAATCATTTATAGAAGTCTTTGAAAGAAAAATAATATGTATTTTATGTATTTTACTGATAAAATAACCCTCACTTAATTAGAATAACAAGCTGAAGTATTGTGAACTATATATTAAGAATAATTCTTTATAGGCTTTATGAACAGATACGTTTTGAGTGACTCTTGAAGGTTTAGCACCACATCCTCTTTTACCACTGTTTAAAGAATGCAGCTTACAGAACAGGTGCGGATGAATTTTGGATAGCTTGAATGGTTTTGTTGTGGTGATTTTTTAAAATAAAAGTGCAGCTTCTAAACACTTCAAAAAAAATTACACATAGAAGACAAGTCATTCTGAGGAAATATGCATAGTTTCATGACTATACAACACTATATGGATGATAGAAAATTAAAAAAACTATCATACATCTGATGTCACTCTGTCCCTCTGTCACTGTGGGTAATGTGTGTGTGTTTGTGTGTGTGTGTGTGTGTGTGTATTAAGTGAATTAGGTGTGAAACTATCAGACAGCATTTAGTCTCCAGCGCCAACATTTTACAGAACTGCCACTTTCCTGGAGTCTCAGAATTACAATGTGTCAGGTTCTGAGAGATCTAAGATTCCAAAAAATGATTTAATTAGAATACCATGAAGTATTGTGAAATACTAAATATTAAGACTTTATATATAGGCTTTATGAACCGATTAGAGTGACTCGTGAAGGACCAGCACCACCTCCTCTTGTCTGATGGTTTGAGGAATATATCTTCCAGAATCCAGGATTAAGATTTAGGAGCTCATTTTTATTCCACCTCCTTTCCTGAAAGTCTGTTTTTCAGAATTGACTAAAAATTAATCTTCACATTAATTCCTAATTATTTTGCAATTCTTTTTGTCAGTTCTTCTTGACCTGTTTTTTTCTTCTTCTTTTCTGACCTCATGACCCAGTCAGCATTTTTGTACAATGGTCAAGTCTTAACTTATCAATTTCTGTATTGCATTTGGGTTTGATAGTTCTCATGGGTATTTCATAATTTTCGACTTTGAGTTAAAACAGTTTGAGTTAAAACTCTTTTTTAGCGCATTTCATCTGTAAAAGAAAACATGCCTTATAATTCTGCACACATGAATATAAGGAGTTTTTCTCTTCCAGCTTTCCTGGACTATTGTATAGCACTCATAAATGATTAAATAAAAAATAATGGTAGTTATTAAGATTGATATGGTTTGGAATTGGTAAAATGTGCTTTGAAAAAAATCACAATAAAACAATGTTTTAATGTTTAAGTTTGGAATATTAACTGACACGAATGAATGCTATATAAATATTGTTCATGTTAACATAATGTTTATCAATGAAATCTTATTGTAAAGTGTTACTAAATAAATAAATATATATATATATATATATATATATATATATATATATATATATATATATATATATATATATATATATATATATATATATATATTGTTCTGGGAATGTGATTTTAAAGTCTAGATGATTCGGATTAACCCTTTAACTGCCATATCCTTTAAAACCTCACTGCCAGAGGGATATTGTGAATGCATGTGCCCGCTGGGCACAGTTTACCTGATGCCACCGGGGTGGCGATGGCATTGGTGGCTTGAGCCCGCCATCGCTGCTTGCAGCTATATTTAGTTTTGTCTTTGCACATAATTACTCACAAAGTCTCTCATGAATACAGTCAACAGTTTACAACAGCACTTGTGATTCTACTAGCTATTGGCAAAATCAGACTGTTAAATAAATACCCCAAATGAAAAAGACTATGTTAATTGCTCTATTGCATGATGTTACAATGAATGGGGCCTGAAGCTTTAAATAGCACATACAAGCACATAACAGTATAATAAAAGTGATACATGTGGCTTGAATATAGTGCACAAATCATAAGAAACACTTCTTGAAACGCATTTTTGCTTTGGTGTCTTTTTAAACCTTGGACGCTTTCATTGTAAGAATATGGAAAAAGGGCGACCATTTTCAGTATTTAACCTTTTGTGTTCCACAGAAGAAATAAAGTCATGTACGTTTGAAAAGACTTGTGGGTGAGTAAATGATGACCGAATTAAAATTTTTGATTGAACTAATCTTTCACTGGCAATACAAGAACCTCATGGAGTTATAGATGGATTTAGTGCAATTTGTTATGGAGGTTTGCTCCTGGACGTCAAGGATCATCCTTGTCCTGGATTTTCCAAGCGAAAGTGAAGTGACATTCAGCCAAGTATGGTGACCCATACTCAGAATTTGTGCTCTGCATTTAACCCATCCGAAATGCACACACACACAGAGCAGTGAACACACACACACACACACTGTGAGCACACACCCGGAGCAGTGGGCAGCCATTTATGCTGCGGCGCCCGGGGAGCAGTTGGGGGTTCAGTGTCTTGCTCAAGGGCACCTAAGTCGTGGTATTGAAGGTGGAGAGAGAGCTATTCATGCACTATCCCCACCCACAATTCCGTCCGGCCCGAGACTAGAACTCACAACCCTTCGATTGGGAGTCCAACCCTCTAACCATTAGGCCACGACTTCCCACGACTAGAAAGCAGCTTAGCTTTCTAAATATTAATACTAACCCCTGTAAGAAGTGACAGGTAGCATTTGTCATCCTTCTGGGATTTTCTTTGTAGGCTATTGAACCATAAAAAAAATGCATATAATAATAATAAAAAAAAAATAAAAAATACAGATGTGAAGTGATTTAACTCATATTCATTATACTAATTGTTTATGTAATAGGGTATTAACTTGATTGAGACAAGGTGTAGACTTTCAAATGCACCTCAGTAAGCATTTATCACTGGAACGACATATTTATTAACACCCAAGTAAGAAGGGCCTGGGAAGAAGCTGATAAAGCTAACACTTACTCAACTGCAATTTGTGCACTGTGTTTCAATGTAGCTACATTTTGTGAAGCTCAAACCTGAATAGTAAAATGTTTCTTAGCGATAATAATATGCATATGTAAATATTTACAAGAAAATATGATTGGTGCTTGCTTTTGCAAAACTTACCACCTTGAAGCAAAAGTGTTGTTGGATTTTTTTTTTTTTTTTTCTGTTGTTTTAATAGGCCACTACACAGTTATCAGTAGGTGCGTTTACATGGACACTTTTTTGCTTCCATCGGAATAAATTTATTCTGATTGACGACACTAAATAAAGTGATCAGGTTGATATTTTTCTTATATACAGCTTGTTCTCATATATTAATTTAGGTCAATTGTATTCACTATGTGATTTCAAATATCTACTATTACTACTAACACTTGGAGAGCATGTACTGTACATTGGAGGCAGGCCTATCCTAATAATCTATGAACTGTTCCTTTGACCTCTACTACTTTATTATCTATTCCAGTTGGTCTCTGGAACTGCCAGTCTGCTGTAAACAAAGCAGAATTTATTTATCCTATTGCTACTCATTCCGGTCTCAACCTCATGGCCTTAACTGAGACTTGGATCAAACCTGAAGACACTGCCACTCCTCCAGCCCTCTCCACTAATTTCAATTTTTCCCACACCCCACACACAACTAGGAGGGGTAGGGGTAATGGTTTCCTTGTGTTAAATGAATGGAAATGTGATCTTCAACTATCTCTTACAGGTAACGGTTCATTTGAATCACATGCAATTACTATTACTTGCCCTGTTAAAATACACTTTGTAGTTATTTATGGTCCCCCAAATCAATTGGGAAACTTTTTGGAGGAGTTGGATGTGTTACTTTCAAACTTTCCTGAGGATGGTACTCCTCTGGAACTGCTCGGTGACTTCAACATCCACCTAGAAAAACCCCAGTCTGCTGACTTCAACACTCTGCTCGCCTCATTTGATCTCACGTGAGCATTTACTACAGCTACTCACAAATCAGGTAACCAACTGGACCTCATCTACACACGCTGTGGCTCCATGGACAACATTTTAGTTACTCCACTGCACACCTCAGACCACTTCCTTATCACTTCAAACCTCCTACTTACTCCTGACACAGTACACACTCCTTTGAGGGTCACCTTTCGATGCAACCTACGTATAAACCTTATCTTTTATGTTTACATCCTCACTTTCTTCATCCTCTCAGTTTTCAGCACTGGAAACAAACAGTGCTACTGACACCATTTGCTCTACTCTAACCTCTTGCTTGGACAGGTTTTCCCCACTGTCATGTCCAATGTTCTCCGTGAACATCGCTGTAAACTCAGGGCTGCAGAGAGGAAATGGTGCAAATCAAGAAACTCTACCAACCTCAAGAATCATCAATGACCAATCGCCATCACCACAGACTGATGATAACTTCATAACGACTAATACACATTCTCTCTCTCCTCCTTCTCTCCACTCTCGGAGATGGACGTTTCCAAACTTATCCTTTCCAATCGTCCTACTACTTGTCCACTTGATCCTATCCCCACTCATCTCCTTCAGGCCTTTTCTTCAATCTTACCTTAATTTACTCACATTATTAAAACCTCTCTTCACTCTTGTACATTTGCCACAGCATTTAAGCAGGCATGGCCCACTGCTTAAGAAACCGTCTCTAAATCCAGCACTTTTAGAAAACTACAGACCAGTATCCCGTCCTCCATTCATTGCAAAGACACGAGTACTAATCTTCAGTACTCATCTTGCTGTAAAGTATGTCTGCTGCTTTTGACATACATGTAGTTAACCAACAGATTCTCCTGTCCACCCTCAGAAAGACGGGCATGTCTGGAAATGCACTCCTGTGGTTCAGATCCTATCTCTCAGGTAGGTCCTTCAGGGTGTCTTGGAGTGGTGAGGTTTCTATGTCAAAACTTCCTGCTACTGGGGTTCCTCAAGGCTCAGTGTTTGGAACAATTCTCTTCTCCATCTACATGATGTCACTAGGATCTCTTATTCAGAAGCATGGATTTTCTTATTACTGCTATGCTGATAACACTCAACTCTTCTTCTCATTCCAACCATATGATCCGACGGTAGCTGCTCGCATTTCAGGCTGATAGACATTTCTAGATGGATGAAGGACTATCACCTGACTATCACAGCTCAACCTTACTAAGACAGAACTGCTCTATACAGCTGGGCTTGTGAACCATAACTCCTTCCAGGACAACCAGAAACCTAGGAGTCATGATAGATCAACAGTTAAGCTTCACAGACCATATTGCTACAATGACCCGCTCATTCAGATTTGCCTTATAAAACATTCGGAAGATTAGACCCTTCCTGTCAGAGCAATCCAAAGAACTTCTTGTCCAAGCTCTTGTTCGCCCCAGCCTGGACTATTGTAATGCTCTCTCGGCAGGCCTTCCTACATGTTCTATCAAAGCCTCTGCAACTGATCAATGCAGCAGAGAGAGTTGTCTTCAACGAGCAAAAAAAATAGCTCATGTTTCTCCTCTCTTCATCATATTATACTGGCTACCAGTAGCTGTGTGCTTCAAATTCAAGGTACTAATGCTTGTCTATAAGAAGACCACTGGTGCTGCACCAAAACACACTAGTTCAAACGTATGCTCCCTCCAGAAGCTTGTGTTCTGCAAGTGAACGGCACCTTGTGGTGCCATCCCAAAGAGGTTTAAAATCACGGACCTTTTCCTGGACTGTGCCCAGCTGGTGGAATGACCTCCCAATCTTAATTAAAAAAAAAAAAAAAAAAAAAAAAAAAAAAAAAAAAAAACTTCTAAAGACATCTTTTTTTTTTTTTTTTTTGGCCAGCACTTGACCTACTAATACTAGCACTTACCTTTTCTTTTCTATTCTATTCTATAAAATAACAACAACATAACTGAGACTTGTCATGGTACTTGTAAGTCGCTTTGGATAAAAACGTTTGCTAACTAACACTGCAGCATTAACATTTTAATGAGAATATAATGCTATGAATTCAAGATAAAACAATTCAAATGGATAATCTATATTTTCATGTCTTTTTTCCCATTTTGGCAATTATTTTATCTTCTTCTGTGACAACATTTAAGTTGATTTAAGATGATTCATTCCTAGATAATCTAGTATTCCATTCTTATCTTACGGGATAAATTGTATACACCTTATCCAGTCAGTCGCACTGCTTTTCCAATTTATAACCTGGGAGCTTCATCCTTGACCAATGTTGAGTGTTACTCTGTGGCACGCACCCCAAGCTCATTAAATACTTCATTAGCCATCGCTCCTGGACAGTGGAGAAGACCGCTGTTGATGTACCACACAAGAGGCACCTGGGTAATACCTCGAGAGACACAGTAGGCCACTGCAATTAATAAAGTTTGCCTTCTCTTTCAAAGCACATCTCTTATGCCGGGGTTGGGTCTTAATAATATGCCTGCACAGTGCAGAGATAACGTCTTTTCTCACCCACACTTAATTTTCAATCAAAGTTCAGTCAGAAGCCATTTCCAGTCACACTTAACTGCATTAATTTATTTCATGTGAATTAAAGAAGGTAATGGGAACATTTATCAGATTCAAGAGGCCTGCAGAAGTGCAGCTTCCATCCAATGTGTTGCAACGTAACGGTCATTGGTATCCAAACGGCGTGTGGTAATTGGCTGTTAAAATTCTGTGCCGTTAGCACTATAATTGTGTTCCAGTACAAGAACAGAGGTGGTTTGTACATTAATATTTTATGAAAAAACTTTCAAGAAGTTCAAGATACAGGTAATGGGTGAAGGGCAAATTCTGATTCATTAAACAAAAGGTCTCGCAGTGATTTATAAAAACAAAATTGTGCTTTTGCGTGAATGTCATGCAAAAGAGTGTTGTAGTTTTACTGTATATGAGGACAAAATTAACACTTTTTTTTTTCTCTCTGGGAATATAAACAAAATAAAAAAAATAATCAATTAACAATCTAAAATAGGGACCGAAGCCCCTCTTTTCTTTCTTTAAACAGACCATCAAAGTTCAAGTGGTACTTAAAAAATAAATAAATAAAAATCAATCAATCAATCAATAAATACAATAAAGAAGGAAATGTCTAAACGGTTTAAACTCTGATTTTGTAATAGACTAGAAGTAAGATTAAGATGAAAATTTATGAATGCCTTAAAAGTAGATCTAAATTTTAGCCATACAGGCTAACAGTGTTGCTCTTGTTAAAAAAAAAAAAAAGATATAAATCAGTCTACCTATATTTGGACAAAATGTTTTTAATAATTATTTAAAAATGTATATTTGATCTCATATTTTCTTGAATAATAATAATAATAATAATAATAATAATAATAATAATAATAATAATAATAATAATAATAGTAATAATAATTGTAATAATAATAAACATTTACAAAAACGTATATACAGGTAACAGTAACAGGATTGAATAACTATAAACATTTTAAATTTGTATATTATCTGGAGAAAATTGAGGAATTGAGTTGAGAACTGTGGGGTAACGGTTGCACACACTAAATTTTTGGAAATTAAAATTAATAATTAAATATTTATAAATATATAAACAGATTTCATGGGAAACTGATGTCAGTATTTATTTATTTATGTATTTATTTATTTTTTGCTGATTATAATCATGACAAGCATATTTAATTGAACGATTTCTGCCTCCAACAGTGTCCTCTTGAAGTTTCCACTCTGCTGCAGACACCCTCAAGAATTGCTGCATTTTAGGCTAGAGCTTTTTAGGCTTTTTTACAGGAAGAAAAAGAGGCACAGCTGAGCTATGGCTTCTCACTGAATTAATTAGGCCTTTAGTGAAAGAGGAAGCAGGGATGTGGGCAAAAGGAAGGACCAATAGCCTTGGGATTCCTTTTCAATAACTGTTATTGGAGAAAAACAGTCCTCTCGCCAAAACGTCATTATTCTTGGGAAATGGTTGAATCCTGTGGGTATATTCAGGCTATTGTGCATTGGTGCCCACTCTCACACTCTTTCTTGTCTCCCTTGTTCTTCTTTGACACGCCGATATATTTGTAAACATGTGATGGATGCTTGAACATGGTGGTTTCAAATAAAAAAGCTTTTCAGACTAAAAGCATTTCTCGGTTATCCCTCGCCTGAAAGGGGGACTCAGTGTCAGGTACCTGTCTGGCCTGAAAGGATGTGTGTGACTCTAAGTAAGATGTAGATATTTGCTTTATCCAACCTGTTAAAGCCTGTATAAAATAAATAAATGGACTTAATTTGAGATAAACAACCTTGTCACAAATCAGTACCATTAAAACATGCATGCAATTTTCATGTCATCGTCTTCACCCTCTCCAGCATTTCATTTCCTCTGTATATGTTTATATATATATATATATATGATTTTCAGGTAAATGACTTAAAGAATAATGACATTTCAGTATCTTGCTTTAAAACTAATATTCAGTATACTGTAGATGTTTCTGTATTTGCTGTTGTTGTTTTCTTTTTTGAGAAATCTTGACCCAAGACAAATAATAGCAACTGTGTGAATGAATATGGAATGTGGGATGTCTATGCTGATGCAACACATACAATTTTGTGTCCCACTTTCACAACACTGAAATCATTATTTTACAGGCCCTTAACTCTGAAAATGAAGATACACTGTGTATAGAAATGACATTGTATGTTACATTATAAACTGTAAAAAAAATGTTAAAGCCTTCATTTTAAAAGGTTTAAATTCATTTTCCAATCTCACAATGCACAGTTTTATAGTTTAATTTTCTTATTTATAATTAGCATTGTTTCATGTCCTTCAACCCAGTAAAACTGCACCAGCAAGCATAATGTCTGATATTAAATGTCATAGTGTAAAATATAGTAGATCTTCACACACACACACACACACACACACACACACACACACACACAGCTGGTGTGAAGAGCAGGTGCTGTGCAAATATTATAGCCCTGTTGCACAAACCTTGGAGTGTAAGATGACAAGGTTCCAATGTCTCTTCTACACCGAGTTCAGTCATGCACCGAATTTTCACCATGACCGAAAGCATTTGACACCGGTACGTCATGGTGATAAAAAAATAAAAATATATATATATATATATATATATGTATATATATGTATATATATATATATATATATATATATATATATATATATATATATATGTAGAATAGAATATCCAGCACACTACCAGCATGCCTCTCCCCGGGTTCCCATCAAGACAGCCACATTTTGCCTTTTTTCAATTTATGTATTTTTTTATTTATATTTTTTTTTTTATGATTCCTGTCAGAAAAAGGAAAGATCACATGTTGAGTCTGCTCTGGAGGCGGCTTTGAGCATTTGTTGTTCTTCCATTATGTAACTACCTGCATCCTAATTGCTTGACTCTCGCAGAGGATGAAAGCCTCATTATAACCAACGCAGTTGACACTGCAGCCCCTATGAAAAGTTTGATGTAGAGGTTTTTGAGGGGTTGAATGGGGTAGATCAGAATTTTGCAGATCCGAGGGAATTTTTTTTAATATTTTTTTATTCACAGACAAGCAATTACAGGAAATGGATCTGATTCTCTGTTGGCTTCTTCAGCTGAGCAGGGCAAGGAACTGTTAGATTATATGATGAACACTGAGATCAGAAAGGTATGTAACAACAAGGTGTGTTATGAAGCACCTTAAATCGCTACTGAAGTAGGATATTACAGAATATTTCAGGGAATATTGCTGTGCGAGGAAAGCTAGTGCACTAAAGGGTCTTTTTGATTTCCCCTTTTCCTGTTTTCTTTCTCAGCAATGCAATTATGATGAAGTCGTCAAGATTTGGAAGTGCTTCACAGTGGAGAAGTAGTTTAGGAACACTGAGCTTGGGATAAACAGCTCTTGCACTGGGGACTCAGTGCCTGCCTTTGTGCAAAATTTAGAGACAATGTGCACATTGAAATACAGCAGGATCTTTTAGCTAACCCTGTGGAGCGGTCTGCCGAGGGGGCAATCAATGGAGCTTTTATAAGGCAGGCTCGTCACATGCCAACACTTTGCTACTTTAGTAACTAGCACTCAGGAATCTGTGAGCAGGAAATTCAGACAAGTTGTGTGAAGATGACCTTGACCGTCCTATTTTTCCTACCAAATAAACTCCCCATTTGGCTGCAAAACACATGGTCCATGGATATTACAATACAGTGGGAGGTTTGAATGGTATTGGCCACACTCTGCGGAGGGAAACATATTTAAATGCTAGGAATGAAGTGACACACACACACTTACTTTGCATGGCCTGAATAACAGCATCAAGTGATTGCAAATGACTACACAATGAGAGATCTTACCTGGATCAAACTAAGATTTTATAATGATACATTTTTACTTCCCTTTCTTAATGAAAACGTCCTGTTATATATGATTAGTGTTGGGGGTAACACATTCCAAGTAATGCGAGTTATGTAAGCACATTACATAGTTTAGTAACTAAAAGTAACAAAATTACTTTTTAATTTGCAAGAATTTTTTTTTTTTAAATATATTGTATTCCTATTTATTGACTGACATGTCTGATATCCACATGTTGAGAAATATTGTAAGTCCAGAGGTGTTGCGTGTGCTGTGTAAACATGATCATTACGGTACTGTAGTTCTACACTAATGGTGCTTGTCCACTGTGTGGTACAACTCCGCTCGGCATGGCTCAGTATGGCACGACATGGCAAGGCTCTCTTTGCATTTACACTGCAGTTCAGTACCACTTTAGAGTGGGCAGGATTATTCACATATCATTATAGTTGAGCAGCCTCTACTGCCATGACTCTTAAAAAATCGCTTTCATTCTGCATCGCTCCAACAAGCTCTTGCTCGATCCGCTCCTCTGCTATCAAAGAGAGGAACATCTGTACTTCCACAAGAGAAAACAAAACTTTTTGGTTGTTAAAAAAGGTGCACTCATTCAAAACAGTTGCCTTTGATCGCTGGCTGTGCTGATTTAAATCTAACGGTTCTTTTGGGTTTGTGTCACAAGTTCAGTGCCAATCGATGATCAGCAGAATTTACACGTCACGTTTTGGTAATGGTACGCTTTAGGTGGTACTAAAAAAAAGTACCAGGTACTGTACCCAGTGGACAAGTTCAACATTGCTAATCATAGATATATTAGAAATGCATTCACTTTTAATGCTGCTTAAATATTTATGGACGCAATGATTATGTCACATCTAACATACTGTCGGACAGACTGGGGACAAATTAATAGCTCATTGCTAAAGCCATTAGCAACTCTTTATAAAAAAAAAAAAAAAAAAAAACTCTAGCCTAACAGTTTGCATCATTGTATTATCCTCAATAACCATAAATTGCTAAACTGGGAAGATGTAGTAAAATATCAAAACATCTGTCTGGTCTACAAAATTTTACATAATACTGCTCCTGCTCTTTTTAATTCATTCATAATCCAACGTAATAATAGCAGTAAGAATACCAGAAGCACCACACAAGGTGACCTTCTAATGCCACTCAGGAAAAGCATGTTTGGTCAGTTATCATTTTCTGTTACAGCAATACAAAACTGGAATTCATTTCACACTACAATCAAAAACATACATACATACTCTGCTTTTAAAACTGTCTGTTTGACAATTATAACTGATAGATGTAACGTGTATTAGATGTGACTTGGTCATGCTTCTGCCACTCGATATCTGCTATCTGCCTCAATGTTATGTCCTGTATGGCCTCTGTGTGATAATTATTTCTGTCGATTTGAAAGTGAAAAAGTGACGTGACATTCAGCCAAGTGTGGTGACCCATACTCAGAATTTGTGCTCTGCATTTAACCCATCCGAAGTGCACACACACAGAGCAGTGAACACACACACACACTGTGAACACACACCCGGAGCAGTGGGTATGTTTTACTGTTTTATTGCTTGAACTGCTTTTATGCTTTTTCAATGTGTCCTTGCTTGTCTAAATAGTTGCATTAATTTTCTAAAACACAAAAAGTGGCAATTTTTTTTTTTTATAGTGTCAGAAAAACACTTTTATTCCATGCCATTCTGGGGACATGATTTTCTTAAAAGCACTGCCCGTAACTTCACAGCTGTTAAGGAAAAAAGGGTGCATAGCCTAATGGGGAAGAGAAAGAATTAGCAATCCCTTTTATGAGCTCACTGAAATGAAAACAGCAGCAGAGACGCTGATTGATATGTTAAAAGATGAAAAGACTGAACTTGAAATGGAAACCTTTTTTGGAACAGTTATTTCCTGTTTTGGTGCACTGGAACAACAGAGAGACTTTTCAGTTTCAGAAAATAATAAAGAAATGATCATGGATGAAATGCTTTATGTGAAATTCATGAAACTTTTCAAAAGATCTGAAGTAATAATGACATCTGCAGTATTTATTTCAACTCTGTTTTTATGTCTTTTTCCATAGCTTCAAGATAAACAGCCATATGATTACTTATGGCCGGTAGAACTGTTGCTTGAAGAACTGAAAGAAAATCTAACTTCTGTCTAACTTCTGTTCTGAACATCCTTGTTAATAAATAATTATTCACACCTGTGTGAATTTTGTACTGAGCACGTTCTGAAAATACAGAAGCAAATTCCCACACGCACCACCTGAATAAATCATTTTGATTGTGATTTATCGCATGCAGTAAAATAAGTTGTTCAAGTAAATTTCTTCCCATGCTTAGTAAAATTACCTGCTTAGGATTGGCTTCTCTGTCTTTACTGATGGTCCTGTTGAGATTTAAGGGCCAAAATGACCCTATAAGCTTGCCCGTTGAATAGGGCTTGATCTAATGAAGCATAAGCAGTGAATAAGAACTCAAATTAGTAATTTATTTGTGTAATGTACATAGCTTTTTATATTAGAACTTTATGTAAATGTAAATCATGGATTTAACAACAATTTCCATTAGTTTAAGTAAACAATGTTAATCAGTTGATAGAACTACCACTCATATTCTGTTTCTCTAGAACAAATTCAATATATTGATGTTTATAGCCTACTGGTGACAAATTAATGAATATAGCTTGAGTTCAGCTACCTAATGGAAATGAACTGACTTTCTGCCAATATCAGTGTTAGCTAGTAAGCTATGTTACTAGTGTCACATTTTGCTTCAAATTATTAAAGATTGTTTTAATAACAAAACTAGAAAATAAAGAATTATTTTGGGTGGTTGCAGCTTAAATACTACTACTACTACTACTACTACTACTACTAAAACTACTACTACTAGTACTACTACAATTACTTTTACCAATGACACACCACTTTAACTATCTAACTAACTAAATAACTAACTAAATATATAAAATACTTCTACCACCACTACAACTACTAATTCAAATAATAAATAACACTGGTTCTACCAAGATGATTGATCAAGGTTAAACTCCAGTCAATCCTTCAAGGACAGGGACAGGGCCTTTGTCAAAGACTTTACTCTACCGCTAAATAGGAAACACACATTATATTTAGTTTGAGTCTTTCTAGTCGAAGTAATACAGACTCTCTACCTCTCTCTTTTTCTCCACTGTGTTTCTCTGTTTATCTCTCTCTAGCTGTGCATGTTTCATGTTCCAGTGACAGCTGTAGATTAATTACAACCTGCCAGGAGTGACTTAAAAGTTAATCTTCATGACCTTCTAGAAAGATGCCAACTTGTTAAATTATGCAGAACAACATTAGATGACTCTATGTTTATGAATTTTGTTTACTGAAAAATCAAGGATGGTTAGAGAAGCATGTGGGATTAAATGCAATAAAAGTTAACAGGGTCATTAACCACTATCTATTTTGAAGTTAAACTGTATTCTATCAACAAAATAATGTATTCATACAAATAAATGATTAATGTCTGATAACAAATAATAGCCCAAATATGCCTTATTGTATTAATATTACTCCTATATTATGTGATATGACATAACTGATTATATGTCTACTCATATAGTCAATGTGCACATGCCATCCAAGATTGATCAGTTTGTTTCTTCATCAGAACAGATTTAGAAAAATTAAGCATTACATCACTTGCTTATCAATGGATCAGTAAATGGTAGTCCAATGCATCTGATAAAAAAATACCATAATAATCCAGAAGTAATCCACACCACTCCATTCCATCAATCAATGCAGGCACTTCTAACTAAATTAGAATGTTGAGGAAAAGTTAATTTATTTCAGTAATTCAACTCAAATTGTGAAACTCATGTATTAAATTCAATGCACACAGACTGAAGCAGTTTAAGTCTTTAGTAAATTTAATTGTGATGATTTCACTATCTCAACAAATTAGAATACTTCATAAAAGCCAAATCCTGCTGGAAAATGAAATCAGCATCTTCAAAAAGCTGGAAGGAAGCATGAAGGGTTCCAAGATTTCTTGGTAAATGGGTGTAGTGACTTTGGTTTCAAAAAACACAATGGACCAACACTGGCAGATGACATTGCACCCCAAATCATCACAGACTGTGGAAACTTAACACTGGACTTCAAGCAACTTGGGCTATGAGCTTCTTCAACCTTCCTCCAGACTTTAGGACCTTGGTTTCCAAATGAGATACAAAACTTGCTCTTATATGAAAAGCGGACTTTGGACCAATAGCAACAGTCCATTTCTTTTTCTCCTTAGCCCAGTGAAGTTCTCTACAATTCTTGAATACAGTTTACTTGACAATCCTCATAAGGCTGCAGGTGTTTTGAGTTGACTAGCTGATTTGCATGTCATCATATTCTAATTTGTTGAGATTGTGAACTGGTGTTTTATTATTATTGTTATTTTTTTTTTTTTTTTATGTGAGCCAAAATAATCACAATTAAAAGAACCGAAGACTTAGACTACAGTACTTCAGTGAAATAAATTTACTTTTCCTCGACATTCAAATTTATTGAGAAGCACCTGTATCTTTTGAAGTGAAAAACTTTGTAAGAAACAAATCCATCATTAGAGCATGTTAACTTTAAATTGTCACTTCTGGCCAAAGTAGTAGCCCTTGACCAATAATGAAGCTTCTCATATTTTGCTTCTCAAAGTTCTCATATCGGAATCCACCTACATATATGGTTAGAATGGTTTTAGACTGTTTTGCCTTTTAGTCGATGCTTGAACTGTGAATAGTTCTACCCTGATTCAGACTTTTTTAGAAATCAGAAATGTATATCAGAAACACCTGCTGTAAGAACAAAAAAGATGATTATATAAATTACTGAAATAAGTGATTAGTTAGTTTGAATTCCATTTTTTGTTAAAGAAACATTTTCATGATTACTCTCACTGCAAAGTACATATTCAGCTACAAGAAAAAAGAAAGAAAAAGAAATGCCGCCTATACACCCTCAGACAACACAACAACTCAACCGAACCCCTGCTTTCAGCCCACACAACGTTTTGAATAACTATTTTTTTTTTTTTTTTTCTAAAGTTGATTGATTCCTGATAAAATGCACAGTGAGTGAAACAGATTGGCTATGCTGCTGCTTAATTTGCATCCAAATTTACTCATTATAAGAAAGCCAGAAATGTGTTAAAACACTTGGAGTGGTCATAGACGACCTGCTCTTATGCGTGCACAACATAAAGGCAATATCTGGATCCTGCTGCTTAATGTTCCACAACAAAAGGTAAACAAGTCCTTTCCTCAAGTACTACTTAGATCCTAATCCAGGCCTGAGTCATTTTGTGTCTTCTGCAACTCCCTCGCTGGCCAACTAGCATCTGTCATCCCCTCAAGCACATCTGAAATGGTGCTACTTAACTCCAAGTTTTCATATTATACCTTTGCAAATGTCTCTTCTCTGGCATGTGCTAGGATTTAATTCAAGACATCACACTTGGCTTATGCTGCCGCCAAAGGTTGAACTATCCCACTACATCAGATCCTTCACCAAGCTGTACATCCCAAACCAGCTACCACCATTACCATTGCTCGCCTGAACCAAACTAGTTTTCGTTTTTGGTTTCTCAGATTGTTTATTAGTTAAGCATGTATTATCAAATGCATGTTGTATTTGCCATTGCTTTGAGCTTCTTCTTGGCATGTGAGGCATAGCTTAGCAAGTGACTGGATGGGCCAAATGTCTCATCACCTAGCATACTAGATGTGTTAGTTTGGGCATTTATATGTCGATGTCTTGAGTTTTTGTTTGGAATGAGCCATTTTTGCAGCTTACTTTCAACAGATGGTCTTCTTGGACTGTGGAATGTTTCATATCTGATAGTTACATATTTACATAGTGCATAAAACACTTTAATCTTGTAAAATCAAAAAAAAATAAAAATAAAAATAAAAATCTAAAATAATTTTTTATTGCACATTACTGTATTTAGAAAGCATTTATAAAAAAAAGAAATGTTTGTGCAAGGCAGCAGTGCTTCCAGCAAGTAAAAAGCTCTTCATGTTAGTGTACTTAGTATTTCCATTACATACCAACAAGCAGAATAATTATCTAATGAATATTAGTTCGAGAAATCTAACAAATAAGCTCAAGTAAAGGCTGCACAAACATCATTTTCTGTCCAGAGGAGAATAGCCTTTCCACTGTCACTTTTGGCTTGTTAAGTTGGAGATTAAAAGGCAGTTAATACTCAGTAGTATTACTGAATTGACTTCACAGATGAGCACAAAAGTTGAACTGAATGGAGCTGAATAATGACGCTGTTGTCTTATTGTATCATATTGTATAAAGTTTGCCAAGAGGGAGTATCCAATCATTATAGATTTAGCAATATGATTTACAACATAAATTGTTCAGATCCAGTGTTAATGGGGTCAATAAATGCTATCAACAATAAGCAACCTTTGTTTATTTATGGAAATGTCTCTAGAATTAGCATGCTGGTTAATGCCTGATTTATTTTTTTGGAAGAATGGCCAAGCTTGTGTTGCTTTGATCAAGGGCTGCAGATATGGGTTATGTTAAGAATGTAATTCTAGTTTACTTTTAAGCAATTTGTTGAATTATCTTATGGATTATTAAATAGTTATTTTCAAGCAGTTCCTACTGTACACTACTATGGCCTTAAAACTTTGTTTTACAATAATGGGTTAATTCTATACCAATTTATTTTCAAGTTTGCATGACATAACCTGCTCTATATGCATTATATTACTATTTTGATGTAGTAAAATTGCTCAATAGCCCACCTAGTACAGCACTCACTTCCAGTGTGGAGCACTCAGTAACAAGTCCTGTAAAGACATGATTTACAAGACGTGATAAAAGAGCTCAAACAACAGTAGAAGCAAGCTGAAGTGGCATGGTTGAATTGTCAAATGATTTTGTTTTTTTTAGCTCAAAATTGCACTTGTTAAAATTTTTTGGTAAGGTTTAGGTTTGGATTTCAGTGGTACATTTATTTAAAAGTGAATATTTATGTTTTAGCATCACTCACCAGACATTTAATTTCCAAACTGTCACAATATGTGCAACAACCCATGTAATAAAACAATGTTAAGTTCACAACCATCTGTTTCGGATAACATTGAATGCCTTTAAGCACCATCCACTTGATATTTCACTTTAAAAGTACTGTGAAAGACTAGAGTGAGCATTATTTTAGTACCTATAGCTCCATGCCATGGTCTCCCACTCAGGGGTGGATTTAGACATTTTGGGGCCCAAGGCAAACACAGACATGGGGCCCTCTACATCTCTTGTTTCCCTCCTTTTGTCAATCCTTATTTTTTTTTATTTTTTTTTTAAAAGCCCTACTTGTTACTTCTCTTCAGCAGTCTTCACACAGCAATGATGTATAGACATCTGGAGTTGTATCTGTAAGAAAAAAAGAAGAAAAATAAAAAACACTGAACAACATTCTGTTTAACAGATGTATCCTCTGTAAAATTGTATTTACATAAAATGTTCTCTGTACAATAATATGTATTGTCTATTTACACAGGGAAGAGCTGTCATTGGTTGTCATTTACCTTGGTTGTTCTGATAGTATCTTCTATATGGATCTGCTTGCTGCTACATGTTGTTTTTGGACTTCTGTCTTGTGTTACTAAAGTGAGAAGAAACACACAAGACAATAAGTGATCAATTATGGAGACATCATTTTAGTAAAAATAACTTACCTTTTAAAATGTTTACCTTTTTTCTTTCACTGACTTTCTCCTGCTCTCCCTTTTATTCTGACCATTTCTTAATTTTCCTTGTCTCTGTTTATGCATCTTTCTCGTCTTCTCTCTTTGGTCTTTGCCTATATTTTTCTTCTCCTCTCTTTGGTCTTTGCCTGTCTTTTTCTTCTTCTCTCTTTGGTCTTTGCCTATCTTTTTCTTCTGCTCCCTTTGGTCTTTGCCTGTCTTTTTCCTCTCTCTTTGGTCTTTGCCTGTCTTTTTCTTCTTCTCTCTTTGGTCTGTGTGTGAGTGATTGTGTCTGTGTGGGTGAGTGTCTCTGAGTGAGTGTGTCTGTGTGTGTGTGTGTGTGTGTGTGTGTGTGTGTGAGTGTGTGTGTCTGTGTGAGTGAGTGAGTCTGTGTGTGAGTGAGTGTGTCTGTGAGTGAGTGAGTGTCTGTATTGTCATGTCTAAAGCACTATAATCTGACCTCGCGAGCTTTGGCCTCAGCAAATCTTGCTATCACTGATTCCATATCCAGTGACTTCCTGACTTCCTGCTCGATGGAGAGAACAGCTAGAGCAGACAGCCTGTCCTGTGACATAGTTGATCTGAGGTACGTTTTGATTAGTTTCAGTGATGAGAAACTTCTCTCACCCGAAGCTACTGTAACAGGGAGAGTGAGGAGGAGTCTGAAAGCTGTACTCAAATTTGGATATATGTCAAGTAAATTCTCTTTATATATATAGTCAAGCATCTCAAATGGTGATGAGACATGTGGCGGGAATGACCTAACTGCACCCTTAACCTCAAGCTTCAGATCTTCTGCATCAATGTCATCCATCCTTTGCTCTAATCTGTGGCAGCATTCATCCAGCTTCCCTTCCTTCTCAGTGCTTCTCATTGTTCACTAAAAGTGAACGCGGAAGTTCTGTTACCTGCAGCTGCAGTTGAAGGATCCTCCTCATCCTGTAAAATTGCTGTACATGTAACGTTAGCAGCAATATCGCTTAAGCAGCCTGGGCTAGCACTGTCGGCGCCGGCGGCAACGGGTAGCTCCTCCAGGCTAGCAGCAATGCTAACAGTTGTGATGGTGTTAGCGTTGTTGTCATTGTCAGCGGGGCCGGGCATCACAAAAAAGTTTGTTACCTTAGGCAATTTTGCTAAAAACTTTTTGCTTTCCTCCTGATTCTTCCTTTTTTCATCACCGCTTGGGTAGCTTCGCTTCATTTTTACTGTCAACACTCTCTCTCTGTACACTCTGTCTATCACTGTCAATCACTTCTTCTTCGTCAGTTTTTTGGCGCATTTACAGCCTTGTAACTTTCGCAGATGCGCAGTAAGTGAAATAATGGAATAGTCCAATGTAGTGAGGTGGGAGGGGGCCCTCCTGTCTGCGACACTAATAATTTGATGCCATTTTTCGCAAATGGAGTTTAAGAAATATATATTTTGCACAAAGTAAAAAAAAAAAAAAGAATCATTAAGCAGGTTAATGGGGCATTTTGGGGGCCCCTAGATAGCTCGGGGCTCAAGGCAATTGCCGACCTTTGCCTAATGGTAAAGTCCGCCCCTGCTCCCACTTATTACCTTCCTGTTTAACTCAAACACACATTATAAACTCACGGTTTGTCTATAAATCAGAGCAGTAAAGATAAATTTGGCTGTATAGTTTACAGTCATAACTGTAGAGTTGCAGTAGTATTGACTGTACAGTTGATCACACATTGATGAAGGCCTACTTCAAAGTGCCCTATGAAGCAAGCTCTTCTATTGTGTAACAGCTCATTCACATATTCATAAATATGTTTTAATGTAATATCAATGAGCTTGATTGTAACACTGGTTTTGTCTCCAGTCCAGACACATTAGGCCTGCATGTCATATTATATGCTGCTACATGATGAATATTTGGCCCATCCAAAGTAGAAGAGCTACGAGAAAGCAAACGCAAGATCAAAGCATTGACATTGCAAGGAAATCCAATTAGGGGCAAATTTATGCAATTTGCAAATCTATGATTCCCATTGAGACAGACTTCTAAGCTCTTTCTTGTTTATGTATGAAAAGAGGACTGGAATAATGCAAGACTTTTTTTTTTTTTTTTACAAAAAAAAAAGGGGGTATCTGGTGTAAACCGACTAAAGAAAAGACCCTCAACCCCTGCTAAAATGTGAAAATCCTCCGGTTAATGCAACTAGGGATGGATAAGGCTGCATAGAGAAATCTACAGAGGGACGGAATGAAAAAAATAAATCACATGTATTGCATGCAATGGGATTTATTTATTTATCATGTAGTGTAGTCATTAGACAGCTTTACATTCTCTGAAAAAAATAATCTTTTGATGCCAACATCATGAATCTTAACATTTATCAAAAGCAACCCCCATAACTATATATTGTTGCTTACTTTTATAAATAAAAGTTAATTTCTTACTGTGGCAGGGGAGGAGTGGTTCAGCGAGGTCTGTGACGGGAGAGAGAGTGAAGGGATGAGCAGTGGTAAGTGGGTTAAGTGAGAAATGAGTGACAACTGCTTCTCATTGCAGTGATTGGCATGGGGAAGCTGTATTTAAGCCAGCCGCTAACCAGCAAGGGCAGAGAGAGCTGAGGACTTGTGGGGACTCAAGCAGAATTGTGAAATGCAAGACTGTGAATTGCCCAGCAGTGATTTGAATTTGTTTTATTTTTGTTGATTAATAAAGAAACCCACGAGCCTTAGAAACGCAGACCCTGGTCTCCTTCCTTCTCTGACATAAGAACATTATCACACTGGTGCTGAAAACCCGGGAAGGAAGGAGAACGACACCGCCATGCAAACCAAAGGGAATGCCGTTTGCGGAGATCATCACATCGGTTTCAGGCAATGATGCAGGTACAGCAGGAGGACCGCAAGCTGTTCCCAAGCTTGCTGGACCAAGAGGCTCGGATGAGATCGGCTTCCCCCAGTTCCAGCCCTGCCGCCCACATGCCTCTTACAAAGAAGGGGCCAACGGATGATCCAGAAGCATTTCTTGACCTATTTGAGAGGACAGCCGATGCGTGTTGGTGGCCAACAGACAGCTGGCCGATGCGGGTGATTCCGATGCTGTCGGGGGAGGCCCAGAAGGCTGCTCAACAACTGCCCGTCCAGAACCTCCTGGTATATGCAGACTTAAAAAGAGCAATGCTCCAAAGGGTCGGCCTCAGCCCCGAGCAGCACCGTCAATGCTTCCGGTCATTAGAACTGACTGAAGTGGGCCGGCCCTTTGTCTTAGCCCAGCAGCTCCGGGACTCATGCCGCAAATTGCTGTTGGCTGGAGGAAAAGACGCCGAGACCATTATCAACAAAGTGGTACTGGAGCAGTTCATCTTGTGACTCCCGAAGAGAACCGCCCCGTGGGTGGCATGTTCCGGGGTCGGCGAACCCCTTCCATCTGTCTCTCTCTCTCTCTCTCTCTCTCTCTCTCTCTCTCTCTCCCCCTGTTGGAGTGGATGTTGGGAAGGGTTTGTGTTTGAGAGCGGTTTGCTGTCGTGCGTGTTTTCTATCTTCTTTTTTCTGTATGTGTTTTTTCTTTTTTCTTTTTTCTTTTTGCTTTGTACATTTAGCTGTGTGTAAAATTTAATATTGGGTTAAATTTAGTAGCGTGCCGTGCTTTTGCACGGTCCGCCTAGGAATGGCGTCCACAGGTGGAAGAACGCCATTATCTCTGCGTCATGGTTTCAGGTGTGTGCCAGAGTCTAACGCTACAGTTGAGGATGTACTGTTGGCGGTCGGTGAGCAGATAGGTTATGAAAATATAGTTTCGGCTTCGAGAATGAATAAAGCCGTAGTTGTGTTTCTTAAAACGGAATCGTTGGTTAATAAGGTAATTGAAAATGGTCTGTGGGTGAAAGAAACTTTTATTACCGTCACTCCGCTGTTTGCACCAGCAACAAAAGTGATTATATCAAACGTCCCTCCGTTCATTGAAAACGAAGTCATAGTGAGAGAACTTGCGAGATTCGGAAAAGTTGTAAGTGAGGTCAAAGCGGTTTCTTTAGGATGTAAAAATCTTGCGCTCAAACATGTAATATCTTTTAGGAGACACGTGTTCATGTTTCTGAATTCTCCGGATAAATTATTGGATGTATCGTTTAGGGTGAAAGATGGTGATAGCTCGTACATGATTTTTGCAAGTACGGAGAGTTTACGCTGTTTTGAGTGCCGGGAATACGGCCACAAAAGAGACTCGTGTCCTCAAAAGAAAATTTTGGACCAAGCTAGGACAAGTGAGACGGAAGAAACATTGGTGTGTAAAGATGTGGAGGTGAATCAGAAGCCAGGAGAGGAAACATCAGGCTCGGAAGAAGGTCCTGTGGCTGTGGCTGAGACGAACAAAGACAATGGATTGGAGGTGAGTGAGAGCGTTGTGAGTAACCTAAAGCACGCTGACAATGAAAAGCCGAGTTGTAGCAGTGTAAATGGTACTGCACATGTAAAAGAGAAGTTCGTAGATAGTGATGTAGGCTTACACGTCAGTGGGCAGCTGTCCGCGAGTATAGAGGAGGAGGAGGAGGATGTTGAAGTCATGATGCAGAGTCAGGATGATATGAAGGATGATGAGAGCTTGTCAGATTTGTTAGATCTCTATAAAGCTGATGATGATTTGTACTCTGTGGAACAGATAAATGCTTTCTTGGATGAGACTAAAGGGAAAAGGGTAGAGATAGGAGATTTCTTCCCTGATAAGGAAAAGTTTGTTGCTTCTGTAGTGTGGGCACGTAAAATGTACAATCATACTGTGTTATCCCAACAGAAACGCTATAGGCTTAAGAAGTACATAACGACGATTAGACAGGATAGAAAGAATGTGAATGAAAGAAGAGTTCGAGGTAAAGCTAAATAGACAGTATGGCTTTATACATGCTTTTGTGTGTGTTTTTTCTTCTTTCCTGCTTTTCTTTCTATTCTTTCTTTTTCATGGAGTATCTCAAAATAGGTTCTCTTAATGTGAATGGTTTGAGGGATAGGAAAAAGCAGGCTTTAGTTTCAGAATACTTTAATATTAAGAATATTGCAGTAGGTTTTCTTCAAGAAACCCATAGTAATGTGAGTAACGAGTCTGAATGGGGTTTGTGGTGGAAGGGAGAATATGTTTTAAGTCACGGCTCTAATGTTAGTGCAGGAGTTGCGATTCTTTTTAATCCAACTTTAAAAATAAAAATTGTATCTACATATGATATAGAACCTGGAAGACTACTTTTAGTAAGAGTTGAAATAAAAAATTTTCATTTTCTTTTTGTTAATATATATGCTCCTAATGGGGGAACAGAAAGGGTTCTTTTATTCGAGAAATTAGGTCGTGTTTTAAAAACTCTTAGTTTAGGAGATATAATTATAATGGCAGGAGACTGGAACTGCACCTTGAATTTTAATATAGATAGAAATGCTGAAGAACCTCACCAGAAATCAGCCTGTGTATTATCTAATATGGTAAAAAATTTAAATCTTGAAGATATTTGGAGAATAAAAAACCCAATGCTTAAACAATACACTTGGGTAAAAGTCACAGATGGTAGAGTTCATGCTGCTAGATTGGATCGTTTTTATATTTCTCGCGATTCAAGAAACCGAGTGGGTAATGTTAATATTATTCCAAATATAATTTCAGATCACAAAATGATAACAATGGACTTTGTCATGTTGAAAGAAAGTAAAAGGAGTTTGTATTGGTATTTTAATAATAAGCTTTTACAAGATAATGTTTTTTGTGAGAATTTTAAATTGTTTTGGGAAATATGGCGAAAGCAAAAAGGAAATTATGGTGATATTAAACAATGGTGGGACATTGGAAAAGTGCAAATTAGAGTTTTCTGTCAGCAATATTCATCTTATTCAAAAAGGACATTAAAGATCAGAATACAAGACTTGGAGAATGAGATTTCTGACATAGAAGAAAAAATGATGGCGAGGAATGGACTTCAATTGGAAACTGCCCTTTCTGAGAAAAAGCTTCAGTTGAATAATTTATTGTATGATAAAGTGAAAGCTGCCCTTGTTAGGGCACGTTTTATCCAAAAGAAGGACATTGATGGACCTACAAAATACTTCTTCAATTTAGAACGAAAGAATAATCAAGGAAAATTGATGGTTGGTTTAAAAAAAGATGATGGTGTTGTTACTTATGATTCTTATGAAATGAGAAGAATTGCTGTTGATTTCTACTCTGATTTATATGCCGATAATGTCACAGATTCTAATTGTAGAGATGAATTATTTTCATACCTTAAAAAGTTGACGCCTGAACAACAGGAGGTTATTGATTTACCAGTTACTTTTCAAGAAGTGACAAAAGCTGTACATGATTTATCATCTGAGAAAGCTCCAGGTCTTGATGGGTTTCCATCTGAATTTTATAAACATTTCTGGAATGTGATTGGAAAAGATTATTTTGAAATGCTTTTAAGTTCAATACAGACTGGGTCTTTACCTAAGAGTTGTAACAGGGCAGTGTTGTCTTTGTTACCGAAGAAAGGTGATTTGTATTGTTTGAAGAATTGGAGACCTGTTGCATTAATGTGTATAGATTATAAAATCTTTTCGAAATGTATTGCCAATAGATTAAATAATTATATGAGTGTATTAATCATGAAAGAACAATCATATTGTGTAAAGGGGCGATGTATTAAAGATAACCTTTTTTTAATGAGAGATGTAATAGATTATGCAATGTACAAGAATTATGATTTGGGTTTAATATCTCTTGATCAAGAGAAGGCGTTCGACAGAGTTGAACATGCTTATTTGTTTGATTTACTTAAGGCTTATGGTTTTGGAAATGGTTTTATCTCATGGGTTAATTTATTGTATAATGAAGCTGAATGTATGGTCAAAATTGATGGTGGATTGAGTGTTCCTATTAAAGTAAAAAGAGGAATAAGGCAAGGGTGCCCTCTTTCAGGGCAACTCTATAGCCTTGTAATTGAACCACTATTGTGTAAATTGAGAGAACAGTTGACAGGTTTACACATTGAGGGGTCAAATATTTTAAATAATGTGAAATTATCCGCTTATGCTGATGACATAACTGTAATAATTAGAAACAGTGAAGATATTAAAATAGTTTTAGAAAATCTTAAATGTTATGGAAGAGCATCATCGGCAAAAATAAATTGGACAAAAAGTGAAGCTTTATGGTGTGGTTCAGAAAGATCTAATGTCCCACAGCTGCCAAATAATGTCACTTGGGGAAAAGATGGTTTTAAGTTTTTAGGAGTGTTTTTAGGTTCTAAGGTTTATAAGGAAAAGAACTGGGAAGGATTACTGGAAAAAGTGCGTCTCCGGTTATCCAATTGGAAATGGTTAATTCCTCAGCTCTCCTACAGGGGAAGGGTCCTGATAGTCAATAATCTTGTGGCCTCAACATTGTGGCATAAAATGGCTGTATTGGACCCCCCTGCTGCTGTCATAAAGGACATTCAGAAATGTCTTGTTGACTTCTTTTGGACCGGTCAGCACTGGCTGAGACCTGCTGTACTCTACCTACCTCTGAATGAAGGGGGGCAAGGATTAATTGATATTGGCTGTAGGATTGCTGCTTTTAGACTACAAGCTGCCCAGAGACTTCTGTATGGGAAAGACGTTAGCTGGGCTCATGTGGCTTGTGGTCTTTTGAGGAGAGGAGGACAACTGGGTTTAGACCGACAATTGTTTTTAATAAATTTAAATGATACTGTATTAGTTGAAATAACTCCTTTTTATAAGTCCGTTCTAAAATCATGGAATGCTTTGAAAGTTGTACGAGAAGAAGGAATTGTAAGAGGATCATGGATTAAAGAAGAACCTCTTCTTTATAATCCTGCTTTACCTATAAACATCTTGAACTCTCATTCAATGCAAGCTGCTATGGTGAAGGCCCAGTTCATAAAAGTTTCTCATCTGTGGACTAAGAGTGAATGGATGTGTTCAAAGGATATGGCAGCAAAGCTTGGCATTAAATCACTTCGTGTTGCTGAAAGATTAAGGACTGAATTCTTATCTGTAATACCATCAACATTTACAGAGTTATTGAAAGACGAGGAAACAAAACCACAATATATTAATGAGATGGTTGAATTTCCAAATTTAGGGGTAAGTGCAGCTGTGGAGACAAGGGCAGGAGATGAAGGAAAGCTGTTGAGTTTTAAAACTCCAGAGCTTAATTTGTTTGCTGATATAGGAAAGAGAGCGATGTATTATACTTGTGTAAAAGTAATGCATTATGAGTCTTTAAAAGATGTTTTAGACTCTAAATGGCAAGGGATAGATGGGTTAGATGGATCACCTAAAGGTAGTTGGAGGACTCTATATAAACGTCCTATTGAGAAGAGAACCGGTGATCTACAGTGGCGTATAATACACGGGATAATAGCTACTAATAGACACAGGGCACATATTGATCCAACTGTAAGGGATGAATGTCCTTTTTGTTTTGAACATGAAGATATGTATCATTTATTTTTGCAGTGTGAAAGATTGAAGCCAATGTTTTTATTGTTGGAAGATTGGAGTAAGAATTTGAATTTTGAATTTACTTTAAACGGGTTTATTTATGGCCCGAAGTATAAATATCAAAATAGAAAAACTGATGTCTTAATTAATTTTTTATATGGTCAAGCAAAGTTAGCTATATGGCTAACAAGGAAAGAAAGGATGAATGGGGGTGTTTCTACTGATGTTAACATGACTTTAAAAGGACTGATATCTGCCCGGCTTACTGTTGAGTTCACATACTATAAAATGGTTGGAGATCTTGATGCTTTTAAACAAACTTGGGCTTTGAATGCTGTTTTATGTGATTTAGAAGATGGAAATTTACACATGAATGTATGAGATTTTTTGTATATTGATGTAAATTTATGTATTTTGTAAATACTGTTTTATTGGTAATGTTATAATTGTTAAAATAAAGAAAAACTAAAAGTCAAAAGTCTCTCTCTCTCTCTCTCTCTCTCTCTCTCTCTCTCTCTCTCTCTCTCTCTCTCCCCGTCCCTCTCTCTGTCCCCTTTCCTCAAAGCCTGTCCCTTTTCCCAAGACCTGGTCCACGGGCCACCGAGGGCCGCCCCCTGCTGGAGAATGGGGACAGAGCCGGCTGCTGTGTCGCAGGGCCCTGCCAGAGGAATGGTGTTGGAGGTAGGGACATTGGTCCAGATTCCGGACGACCCACAGGCTGCCCCGATCAAGCCGGGTTGTACCAAATACCCGTGAGTATTAAGAGGGGTACTTATCAGGCTTTGTTGGATTCAGGTTGTAACCAGACCTCCATCCATCAAAGCCTGATACAATCCAGGGCATTGGATATGGCCCGCATGGTTAAGGTGAGGTGTGTGCACGGGAATATAGCGGAATACCCCGTAAAAGCCATAGCCATCAAATTTAGGGGACAAAAGCATTATGTGGAGGTGGCCGTTAGTCCGCGCCTCTGGCATCCACTAATCTTGGGGCCAATTGGCCAGCTTTTGAACAATTTTTGGGGTGTTTTACAGTGGATGCCTCTGGCAAGAAGAGAGGGCTGCAGGGCGTGGGGGGGGGGGGGGGTGCTCAATTGGGAGAATCTGTGCCAGGACCCAGTGGGGAAGCTTAAGGGGAACCGAGCAATTTCTGGCCGGGCATTCACGAGAACGTGCGCAGATGGTGCACGTCTTGTCGGGAATGTCAGTTGGTGAATCCACCGGCCACCCCAAAAGCGCCATTGCGCCCTCTTCCTCTAGTGCAGGTCCCCTTCGAACGAATTGGTATGGACTCATCGGGCACTGCATCGGGGGGGAGGGGGCTGCAGGCCAGATGGCTCCCCGGCAAGAGAGGCGTGGTTCAGTGAGGTCTGTGACGGGAGAGAGTGAAGAAAGTGGGTTAAGTGAGAAACGAGTGACACCTGCTTCTCATTGCAGTGATTGGAGTGGGGCAGCGGTATTTAAGCCAGCCGCTAACCAGCGAGGGCAGAGAGAGCTGAGGAATCGTGGGGACTCAAGCAGGATCGTGAAACTCAAGACTGTGAATTACCCAGCAGTGGTTTGAATCAAGCGAATGCACAGGTGGCGCGACTTTGTTTTATTTTTGTTGGTTAATAAAGAAACCCACAAGCCTCAGATACACCGACCCTGGTCTCCTTCCTTCTCTGGCATAAGAACCTTATCACACTTGCATATGTTATTTTAATTGAAAAAATTACTCTAGCAATCTGTCTTCCTGAACAGCATGTTCCACAAAGGAGACCGCGTAGTTATGCTGCTTTCCAAGATACCAATTCTATAAATTCTAGAATAGCATAACATCCTTCACAGATATCCCATGGTGCACTTTGACATGATCAGCAAAAAAACAAACAAAACGACAAGACAGTGGATAAAGCAAGATAAGTTATAGATATTAAGGGATTGGAAGATTCACCAATTCACACCGGTGCATCTGCAAAAAAGTTAACGATGCGAGATAACGCATCGATTTAAAAAGAGTGCATCGGCTACAAGTTAGCTTTTGGGTTGCTATGTATCATTTCTAACATGTTTGCATTGGTATTTTTTTTTTTATATAAATATATACATATGTACACCGTACAGACCAAAAGTTTGAATACACCTTCTCTTTCAAGAGTTTTCTTTATTTTCATGACTATGAAAATTGTAGATTCACACTGAAGGCATCAAAACTATGAATTAACACATGTGGAATTATATACAAAAAAAAGTGTGACACAACTGAAAGTATTGTCATATTCTAGATTCTTCAAAGTAGCCAGCTTTTGCTTTGATTACTGCTTTGCACACTCTTGGCATTCTCTTGATGAGCTTCAAGAGATGGTCACCTGAAATGGTCTTCCAACAGTCTTGAAGGAGTTCCCAGATTGATGCTTAGCACTTGTTGGCCCTTTTGCCTTCACTCTGCGGTCCAGCTCACCCCTAAACCATCACGATTGGGTTCAGGTCCGGTGACTGTGGAGACAAGGTCATCTGGCGCAGCACCCCATCACTCTCCTTCTTGGTCAAATAGCCCTTGATACCTTCAGTGTGACTCTAAAATTTTCATAATCATGAAAATAAAGAAAACACTTTGAATGAGAAGGTGTGTCCAATTAATAATTGTGAGTCAGTATTTCCCTTTCTAGTAAAATGAAAATAAGTGGTATATTGAGAAAAGAGAGCAGATCCGCTACATATATAGGAGCTAAACATAACAAACAGACAAGTGCAATTACAATAATTTATTGTAAAAATGTCAAAATCAGTACCAAAATTAATCCAAATGACGGTGTTGGAGCTAAATGCTATAGCCCGCTAAAAATTCTTAGAGATGCCCATTCTTCTTGTCTACATTTCAGAGAACCAGGACAAATATTTCAATCGATCGCTCAAGCATTTAAGAGGCATCGAAATGAGACACCGAAATCTGCGTTTGGATTCGGTTCGGGGCATACCAGTTCCATAGGTACCGGTGCTATATTGGTACCGGGTTTCGGTACCCAACCCTATTCAACAGGGCCCTGAAGTGGTGCAGAGCAAGCTGCACTGCAAGCAACTGGAGGCAACTGACATGCCACTGAAGTCAGGGTCCTGTCCAGGAACCTGACGCAGCATGCCCATTGCACATGGCAACCCAGCCCATGGCAGAGACATCTTTTGACACCACAGCATGTATGGACACAGGTTCTAGAGGAATGCCAGCCCGTAGAAATGAGAGGTCAGAGATTGTATCTTTAACTCGTTGCAGAGATTGCTGCAAACCAATCCAACCTTTTCTAATGCACCACCTAGCTTGATAAACCCCTTCTCAAAGACTTACCGTTTGTCAATTTTATTTGGGTAACACACATATTCTGAATGCCTTCGGCAGAATTCTAATGAGCCGTTTTAATCTAGATTAATCTAGATTAATTTCAAGATCACAGTGTGTAGTAACAATTAAAAAAAAAAAAAAAAAAAAAAAAAAAAAAAAACCTTTGTAAGTGGTGTGAAATTAAATAGTATATCCACAAAACTGTAAAAATGCATTCATACACATAGTTTGATTGTAAAAATATACTGATATATATATATATATATATATATATATATATATATATATATATATATATATATATATATATATATATAGCTTTAATTTTATGTTTTAAACATTGTAATATGTCCAAAATATTTGTTTCAGCATCAGTCAAAACATACTGAAATGTATATGAGTTTTTGCTCTATTATCTACACTAGTGATTCCCAAACATTTTTTAACTTGCGGCCCACACCACCTAAACAAATATGTTTGCGCGGCCCACTGCAACAAAATTAACTGACCCCACTATTGTTGGGTTAATAACTTAGTACTCAGAAGCTAGATTGTTAACTTTTGTTTATTGAATGAACTTTCAATGAACATAAAATAACTCGGGCTGCATGGCACTGCTTGGCACAACTGCTGTTGTTCTGTAGCATATGCAACAAACATATCTAATATAAATTGCAGATTTTTTCTTAACCCAATCAGCTAGCTCGAATACTGGAATTTACTTATATGAAACTATGTTATTATGTTATGACTCAGACATTTGTACATATATGAACAATATTATTATTTATTTTAATAGTAATTGGCAGCCCACCTGTAATACCATCGCCCACAGGTTGAAAACCAGTGATCGACACCATGGCCTGTAGCGTCTTGACACATATACAAAACTTAGTAAAAGAAGTGCAAATTGTGACATCACATACATCTTTAAATAAAACAGCTTACAATTCACGTCTCACACACTTCAAAGCCCTTTAAATGGAATGCTGCAGCAGCATTTTTCAGATCATTATCTAGTATAGTGTATACTCCATATCTAAAGTTGCAAATTTAACTCATTACAAATATGGTGGTAGAACCATCACATCTACCACAAAAAGACTGCTTTGCAGCAAGTCACTGTTAATTAAACTCTGCAGACCCGGTACCGGGTCCGAAAATAGCATGCCAGATGTTTGTGTCTCATTTGCATATCCTTCCTTATATGGCATTTGCCCAGAAATGGGTTCATTTGAAAGCTTAGAGTGTTTTCTTTACAAAGAATACCATTAATTGGGGTTTTATGATACATAAAGTAGTCAAATTAAGCTAAGAAATATATTCCCCCCCCCCATAAATTTCCATCTAACGATTGCGAATACGTTTTCGTAATAATGTGTATTTAAAATATTTTTCACAAAACAGTCAAGTCATATATCACAAGAAAGCTCTCATTCTCAGGAATCTGATGATGTAGATCATTTTATTGTGTGACAATCACAGATCGAATGATCTTCAACAGAATCGCGATGTAAAATTTCTCACCTTATTATTTATACATTTTGCACCGCTTCAGTCAGCCGCAAACAGCCACGCATACCTATATACTCGATATAATCTTTTAGATTAGAATCTCTTCTTTCAAACAAGACCATTTTTACGTTTCTGCGTGCTTCCATTGCTGAGATATAAAGCGTTTTGTACAAGTGCGCAAAAGCGCTCCAAGGGCTGTATTATTGAAAAGATCTTCAAGTCATATAGACGGGTCTAAATGCCTTTCTTCTGCTATAGACGTCTGTTTTCTTTTGTGAAGCGCTATTTGTCCTGATAGGTGCAATTCACAAGTCGTTCCCTCCAATCGAAGCTGTGATTCAGCACCGCGGGGGTGCTGGAACTGGACAGCGACTGCCCACTACTTTTCCGCTCGTTTGACGCAATGATTTCTGGGAAACTGAGTTTTTTGCTGCTTCTAAACAAAGGCCACGCGAGGCAAATCTACTAATGGCCGAAGCTCCGGATTTATAATGCATAATATTCATAAAACAAGTTCTGGGTGGCCACCTTCGCCGTGGAGAGGTCAGGACGCGCATCTGGTAAGCCTATACGCGTGCTACTCGCTTTCATACATTTGATTCTTTATTCTGAGGCTTGGAAGCTTCGCTAGCAATAAGCTAATATGTTTATTTTCATAACTGTGCAGTGTTCGACCGCATCTCAGTGAATGTACAGTAATCCGTACAGTACTGGGGGAATAAACATAAATTAGTTTGTTGACGCTCCGAAGTTCGCGCAAAAGCTTCGGGGAGCTTGTTTACGCTGTATAGAAACCGAAACCAAAATACACCCTGATAAAAAATCAAAATATTACATATGAAAGAGAAAGGCGAGGTCTCACAATCTCTACACGATGCAGAATAGACATAAATGAAACGATATGAAGCTGGAAATTGTGGATTCTATTTTAGATTGTGATAGACCAGATATTTTTTATAATTTTATGCATGTTGCTATTGTGATTCTCTTTCAAAGACTGTTCAGAAAACCCACACACAAAAAAAAGCACAATGTATTGAGATGGTTCATCATATGTGAAACAACATAAATAATACTATTTGTCACAAACAGCAGCTTTTTATGTAACTTCTGAGTGTTTTCTGTCAAATAATATACAGAGATCACATTATTCCATACTGCAAGTGTGCAAAAGATGACTTCATACTTATTTAGACAAAAATTTTATACAAAAATGGTATTATTCCTTCCTTCAGTTGGAATAGAATAACTTTTGCATAGATTAGGATAGAAAGAAATTTCTGTTTTCCTCTAATAGCTGACAGTTGGAAGAATCACAAGACATTTGTCTGAAGTTGCCAGCCCCTTCAATGCCTGAGTTATACCATTTCAAACTTCAGTTTACACAAATAAAATAAAAAAGCGCCTTGTTTTTTTCCCTATTTACTATAACACAGACAGCATATATTGTCATTTTTATCAATTTCAACAGTGTTTTATGTAATTTCAAAGGGTTTCCTTTGAAATTATACCAAACTTTCTGAGCTTACACTGTAGCATTAGTATAGGCAGGCATTCAAAATTAGGTAGGAAAATGAAAAACGGAAATCCCCAAAATAGCATTTGTGCTTAATTAATGAGCTGTTAATGAGTGAGTCATTGAGATTAAATTGATTCATGTGAAACATCACAAATCGTCAGACATACATTCCACATCACTGTCAGCTTCTGCGGTATTGTGATTCGATTATTATGATTGGTTATAGAGTCCTTTCTTCTGAATAATGCAGAAAAAAATATGCTGATGTCATGCTGTCTAGAAAGTCATAACGCCTTGACAATTGACATCGTTTAGGTTTGTCGGGGGGATTAAAAAAAAGGAGTGAATGAATTTGTATCATTGTAAGGTGGTTGCGTCTACACACTGCTAATACACATTTATATCCAAACACCATGTAAAATATAATTTTGCATCCAATGTCACCTTTATATAAAAAAGAAAAAGGTTGATTTGGTGAGTCTATAAAGAATGGATGATTCTTAACATTTCATTATATAAAAATATGTATTTGTTCTGTTACTAAGCATTTATATTTAGCAAATAATGGCATATTTTATTTAAGGTTGGATTCTGTGTATATTGTGAGTTTCTGTAAAGGAATGAGAGGAAGGTGAATGATACTCTTATAAAGCATGACGAATGTGCTGTCTGTAGCTCTGTTGCAACCTGTCTGTTACTCGGTGGTAAACTTGTCCTTCTGTGTGATGGTTGCACAGCCACAGTCCCTGTGATTAAACTGTCTGTCACTGTCGACTCTGCATTAAACACAACAGACTGAACAGGACTGGAATACAATGGCTAGAGAAAGCAGAGTGAAAATGTATAGAAGATTGGATACTTAATATAAAACCTTGACCTAGCTCAAATAACATGTAAGGAATAATCTTGGGATGAATATCTGGATTTCCAGAATGAATCGTGTTGAAATGACACATTGTAGCTGCTTTAAACTTTGCCGTTGTCACCATAAAGTGTCTTGGCCACATTATTCAAATAAATGCGAGAATGAAGGTCAATTGCAGTTCAGTATGCAAAGATCTGTGACTATTGGCAATGTGAGAAGAAACTGGGTTCTAAGGCGTAAAACTTTCACATACAGACAAGTGCAGTCAATATATCCAAATTACCCCTATAAAACATTGTTCCCTCACAAATCAAGCACTTCCCCATAAGGATCCTGAGTGGCAACATACTGTGCCATCTAACACAGAGTTAATGGCTTTTAATAGATTTTAATGACCTTTCTACAGTCTATATAATCAGATTAAAAACCGCCATGAATGTACAAATTACAAAAAAAAGTGTGATTCATGACCGTGTGACTCTATCTGTACTGTCATAAAACTTTATCATAAAAGCAATTGGATGACCAACGCGAGGCCATGTCAGATATATCATTCACTTTAACAAGTCTATCATTTTCTCTGCAAACTGATAAGTAAAACATGCACACAGGTTAGCGATCCATTCTCACAGGTTAGTAAAATGTGAGTATGTTTTAGTAATCCATGGACATGGATTAAACAGAACCCACAAATTAATGGTTTAAGTAAGATCTCAGTTGTGACCCCAAAACTTTTTCAATAATTTTACTTAAGAACGGTAAATTTGTGCCTATAATTGTTCTACAATTGTTCAACAATTATAATTAGAACCATTTTTATTATTATTATTATTATTATTATTATTATTATATTATATATATATATATATATATATATATATATATATATATATATATATATATATATATATATATATTTTTTTTTTTTTTTTTTTTTTTTTTTTTTACTATGGGGGTCACCGCAGCCATTAACAATGGGAGATGCTAAACTACAGTTAATAATAAGTTATGAAAGGTTTAACCTCTCAAAAGAGCAGGTATACTTTACAATCTGTCTGGCAGGATGTAGAATTTGACTTCACAATTAGATCACATACGGCAGCAGGAGTAGTGAGAGTAAAACAAGAAGGGAATATGTTGAGTGAGCCGAGTCAGCTGACATCAAGTGAGCGTTTAAGTTAGTTGTAATGAGGGGTGTCTTTGGAAATGGATTCAGTGATAGATTTGTCTGAAAAGTAATAAGAAAAGTTATTCACAAGCACCTCAGAGCCAGAAATATCATGTTTTGGAGGAGTTTGTTGACCATAGAAAACACAGATTTGGGCCTGCACATGGAATTCTTCATAGTAGAAGAGACATATGACATGCAGCATTGAGGGCTGTACGATAATTGAGCAAATGTTCTTTCAAGAGTGCACAATAAGTCCTGTTTTCTTGTAGTCTTTTCAAGCGATGTCCGATAGCTTTCATTGCTCAAGGTTCTGGAGTAAACCAATGAGAAACGTGCAGATGTAACCAGTCTAGTTTTAACAGGTGCAGGTTTCTCAAGTATTTGGGAAATGGTATTTCTGATGGACAGTTGGATAATTAACAATCTGACATGGTAGAAACCCTTATTGAATCAGAAAAAGCAGATGGGTCCGCAGAACAGATTTTACGATAAGTGAGCATTTAGGAGTTTGTGATCTGAAAATTAAAAAAAAAAAAAAAAAAAAAAAAAAAAAAATGCAAAATCAGTTCCACTAACAAGAATATTATATAAGCCAGATGTACATATAAGATCCAATATATGACCCCTGGAGTGAGTAGCGAAAGTTACATATTGAGTTATAAACAGGGGTCTCATTTATAAACATTGCATACTTATATATTATGCCAATTTTGTGCTTACGCAATGTTTATAAATGATACCACAATTTTCCACGCACATATTGTTATTTAAAAAATAAATCAATAAATAAACTTGGCGTAAATAAGGACGCACCGTACGGACATTAGAAACGATGCGTACAAACTCTTTTTCACGGAGTGAGAAAAGTAATGAAGTAAACAACGATTTTATACTCTGTTTTAATGTTGATATACACATTTACATTAAATATTCCACTTGCGTTAAAGGAGATAAACACTGAAATTACATAATTTTACAAACAACATAATTAATCATTTAACATAATTTTCTTGTGACGTTATTTTTTAATGACAGCAAGGAGTGCTATAGGTGCACATTAATGAATCTACTAATTATTAACTAAACTAAACATCACGTTATGATAAATATTTTAGCAGGAACAATGATCGATGATGCGCACTTACTGTGATACAGACACTGCTGGATTACTGTACAACCGCAGCTGCACAAATGTGTTAATGTCGTGTAAAGTAATCTCTGCAACATTATGAAAAATTCCACTATATATAAAGGACATAACTACAAGAAAATGGTAAGATTTGCATATTTCCTTTTTACAAACTTTGCCAGTGATGCACCGAATCAGACAATAAACTCCAATAAATATGGGCTTATCTGTTTCCACTAAAATAGCTAGAATATGTTTATCTTATCAGCAAAACTGCATACATTTAATTTTATTTGAATTGTTTAAAATAATTGAAATTCTATTTGGCCAGTGTAAAAGAACGAGATCATCTAAAATATCTGTGAACTACTTGAAACCATTTTGTTTTCATGGATATTTTCATATATTTATTCAAAAACATAGCAAGGATACTATTTCCCTACTCTGTCTGTGTTACATTTGTTGTCACATGCATGGGGATTTGCATGGAAATGATATGTACATGAGGTTATGGATAGTAAAACTAGGCGTTGAAAGCTCCATATATGGTGATTTCGAGGAGGAGACGAGGTGGAGATACACGTACGCATCTCCCCCTGACTGGAATTTATAAAGAGATTTTTGCACAGGTTCTGGTGTGTGCATGATTTTATAAATCTGAAAACTTTTGTCGAGACAGTAGCCCACCAGGGCGGCGCAGAAGACCACCACATCCATGCGGTCGAGGCAGAAGCCCACCAGGGTGGTGCAGAAGCCCACCAGGGTGGTGCAGAAGACCACCACATCCATGCGGTCATGACAGAAGCCCACCAGGGTGGCACAGAAGACCACCACAGCCATGCGGTCGAGACAGAAGCCCACCAGGGCGGTGCAGAAGACCACCACAGCTGTGCGGTTGAGACAGAAGCCCACCAGGGTGGCACAGGAGACCGCCACAGCCGTGCGGTCAGGACAGGAGCCCACCAGGGCGGCGCCAAAGACCACCACAGTGGGATCGATGGCACAGGAGAGCATGTCTGGTTGGGTAAGTCTGAAATAGAGAACATTAACGGGTTAAAGGTGGCCTCTGTGGCCCTGAGGAGATGGTAGATGGTCTCCAAAGCCATGACAGGGCAGACGGTGAGTTCCTGGATGGCCTCCGTGGCCACGACAGGATAGATCAAGTGCTCAAAGAGTTCTGCTGAGACGTGATGAGGCTCTGGAAGTTCAGCAGAGATGTGGAGAGGCTCTGGTAGTTCAGCAGAGACGTGGAGAGGCTCTGGTAGTTCAGCAGAGATGTGGAGAAGCTCTGGTAGTTCAGCAGAGACATGGAGATGCTCTGGTAGTTCAGCAAAGATGTGGAGAGGCTCTGGTAGTTCGACGTGGAGAGGCTCTGGTAGTTCAGCAGAGACGTGGAGAGACTCTGGTAGATCCGTGGTGTTTTGATTGGATTCAGAAAGATCAATGGTGGCTTGACTCTGCTCATGAAGACCATTGGTGACTTGACTTTGCTCATGAAGATCATTGGTGACTTGAATTTGCTCATGAAGAAAACTGGTGACTTGAATTTGCCCATGAGGATCAACGGTGACTTGACTTGACTCCTGAGGTCTAACTGTGGTAGTGCTTAACTCATGAGTGTTAATGGTGACTTGACCTGACTCTGGAGTGTAAATGGTGACTTGACCTGACTCTGGAGTGTTAATGGTGACCTGACCCAACTCTGGAGTGTAAACGGGAACCTGACCCGACTCTGGAGGGTCAACGGGAACCTGACTCGACTCTGGAGGGTCACCTGTGGCTGTCATCTTGTGCAGAGGCACTTGGCTGGCGGCCATCTTGTGCCATGTCTCCGGACCAGCGGTCATCTTGTGCAGTGGCGCTGGGCCGTGGCCAACTTGTGCTGTGGTGCTGGGGTGGCGGCCACCTTGTGCTGTGGCGCTGGGCTGGTGGCCATCTTGCACAGTAGCGCTGGGCTGGCGGCCATATTGTGCAGTGGTGCTGGGCTGGTGGCCATCTTGTGCAGTGGTGCTGGGCTGGTGGCCATCTTGTGCAGTGGTGCTGGGCTGGCGACCACATTGTGCAGTGGTGCTGGGCTGGCGACCACATTGTGCAGTGGCGCTGGGCTGGCTGTCCTCCTGTCTGTAGACCCCAGTCTAGAATCGGCTATAGCACATGGAGAGACAGGTGTGGCTGGGGTATCCCACTGAGACCAATGTTGCAGGTACAGGATGAACCCCCCAAAATCAAAGACCTTCAGCTCATTCATTTAAATTTCCTGCACAGGGTTGTCCAAACAGACGTAAAAAAAAAATCTTTCAAGTCTGCATCATTATATTATTGGACAGCTAGTCCAGAATGCAGCAGCAAGAGTTATTACTAGTACCAGGAAGTATGACCATATTAGCCCGGTCCTGTCATCGCTGCACTGGCTCCCTATCAAACATCGTATTGATTTTAAAATATTGCTTATTACTTATAAAGCCCTGAATGGTTTAGCACCTCAGTATTTGAATGAGCTCCTTTTACATTATACTCCTCTACGTTCGCTACGTTCTCAAAACTCAGGCAATTTGATAATACCTAGAATATCAAAATCAACTGTGGGCGGCAGGTCCTTTTCCTATTTGGCGCTTAAACTCTGGAATAACCTACCTAACATTGTTCGGGAAGCAGACACACTCTTGCAGTTTAAATCTAGATTAAAGACCCATCTCTTTAACCTGGCATACACATAACATACTAATATGCTTTTAATATCCAAATCCGTTAAAGGATTTTTAGGCTGCATTAATAAGGTAAACCGGAACCGGAAACACTTCACAGAACATGTACCTTCTACATCATTAGAAGAATGGTATCTACGTTAATATTTGTCTGTTTCTCTCCTGTTCCGAGGTCACCGTGGCCACCAGATCCAGTCTGTATCCAGACCAGAGGGTCACTGCAGTCATCCGGATCCAGTACGTATCCAGACATGATGGTGGATCAGCACCTAGGAAGGACCTCTACTGCCCTGAAAGACAGCGGAGACGAGGACAACTAGAGCCCCAGATACAGATCCCCTGTAAATACCTTGTCTCAGAGGACCACCAGGACAAGACCACAGGAAACAGATGATTCTTCTGCACAATCTGACTTTGATGCAGCCTGGAATTGAACTACTGGTTTTGTCTGGTCAGAGGAGAACTGGCCCCCCAACTGAGCCTGGCTTCTCCCAAGGTTTTTTCTCCATTCTGTCACCGATGGAATTTCGGATCCTTGCCGCTTTCGCCGCTGGCTTGTTTAGTTGGGGTCACTTCATCTCCAAGCGATATCATTGACTTGATTGAAAATAAATGCACAGACACTATTTAAACTGAACAGAGATGACATAACTGCATTCAATGATGAACTGCTTTTAAATATCATTTTGCATTATTGTTACACTGTTTTCCAAATGAATGTTGCTCAGTGCTTTGACGCAATATATTTTGTTTAAAGCACTATATAAATAAAGGTGATTGATTGATTGATATCACAACCCCACCGCCAAGGTCAAGACCTCTTGTGCCCCATTACCCACCTCATTCCCCCTTTGAAGAAGGGTGGTTAATTTAAGGAATCTACCCCTACGCTCCTCCATGCTGGCTGGAGAATGGACACGAAATCCCACACCGCTGGATCTCAACATGATGGAGTCCTTCTGTAACGATCGGACACTGGAGACGAGAGATCCAAGAGCAGTGTTTATTGGGTAATTCAAAAATCAAAATCCAAAACAAGCAGGGGGTCAAAACCATGAAATCAGTCAGGAACAAAACAAACATGAAACAAGAAACTAGAACTAAAAATCACAAGAGAATGCGAGGAAACTGGGCGACGGAAAATAAGGACTCCATGACGCAGACAGAAAACAGACTGGTTAATATAGACAGGATAATGACGATGAAAGTGAAGACAGCTGAGTGCAATTAACAGGTGTGCAATTACTGTGATGAAGGGATAAGGCTTTGTGGGAAATGTAGTGCCTGCAGTGAGGTGCCTATGGGGAAGTGAGACCGCTAGTGGACACCCGGGGAAACACAGTCCAGACACTGTGACAATCACACCCCAACATATATGCAATGATGGCAATATTATTGCCTATAATATATAATTTAATCATGATGATAAGCCTTTTGTGTTGGGAGAAGGGAGAGGGCTTTGTGGGAAATGTAGTGCCTGCAGTGAGGTGTCTATGGGGAAGTGAGACCACTAGTGGACACCCGGGGAAACACAGACCAGACACTGTGACAATCACACCCCAACATATATGCAATAATGGCAATATTTTTGCCTATAATATATAATTTAATCATGATGATAAGCCTTTTGTTTTGGGATATTGATGCTAAGGGTTGCTTATTTAAAACAATGAAGGACCCTGCATGTCGAAAAATAAAGCTAATGGGGAACCCTGTGTGTCAAAAAGTGACGCTTTAGTGTCCTGACCAACCGTCAATATATGACAAGTTGGGAGTGAGATTGTGTTGAACACTAAGACTTTATTCTCAAATATTTTGGCTTTATTTACAAAATATTTTGACTTATTCCTGTTATTTCTTCTTTATTCTTGAAATATTATGACAGAACAATTTTTTTAGAAAAACTGTTTTAAAGAGAGGCTATTAAAATAAAAGCACTACAGTCAAGTATCACAATTAAATGCACATCTGTTCATAAAAAATCACACATTACAGCATCCTGGCAATCTCCAATTATTTTCCTGTTCTATCCTGGATTTATAATACATAACTAGACAGTTCAGAACTGTAACTGGTAGTTTTGGGTACCAAACTTGTAGATTTATTTGACGCAGTCACCATTTGAGCTAAATTAAAGTAATGCAGAGTGTTAATTTGAAAATGGTGCTGGTCCTTTAAGAGCCTCTGTTAAGAGCACTATACTTCTTCATTACACAAGTAAGCAGACTAGCTAACATTCACACAGGTCTGGTGAAAAAAAAAAAAAAAAGTGCATTGATACACCTTTATTATAAACGTTACATGGTTTATTTTGATATTTGTGCTTCAAACTATGCAGTTTATCCTTCAGTTCTGAACTTTGGAAGCAGTAAAGCTGCACCAATAAGCTCTGGTTCCTTCATAACCTCTCCAACATGTTTGAGGATACCTCCATGTAGGGCCTTAAGGAGGGGATGACATACTTTACAGGTTGACTTCAGCTTCTTCAGCTTGTCCTGCAGTTGGTAAAGTGTTGGCAGCAGAAAACTCATATGAACTGATGATTTCCCTAGGAATAGGTTATCCTAACCATTGCAACTGGCTCCATTGCGGTAGCGTTCCAAAAATTCCAATTCAGCTGAATTCAGCCTGTACCATAAAACAAAAATGGTTATTAATAATAATAATAATAATAATAATAATAATAATAATAATAATAATAATAATAATAAATGTTTATTATTTATTTTTATCTTTAATGCTATGCATACATTTCGGATTGCTTGTTCTGCTTGTTCCCTCTAGATACGCACCAAGCTTTCTACTGCCAGAAACAATGAGTTCCACCTTGTCTGATTGGGTCGCAGAAGCTGCAGTTTGCACTTATGTTCCACAGTTTCAAAAGCCAAGGCTGACCTGCTGGTTTTGTTCCACAGTGTAATGCATTTTGCATAAGCTGACCGTGAAAGTCTCTCATATGTTTCACTTCCAGCTTCTGCAGCTGAAGCATCAACACTAGCAACAAGATTAAGTAGATGGCATGCACATTTTTGATGTCTGGGAAGTTGGTATTCCAAGCCACAGTCCTCATCAAAAATGCCAAAAGGTCTTGGTACTCCATCTCAACTCATCAGATTTTTCGTCAGATCATCTCCCTCCTCATGTGCATCCAGAGTATCGTCTTCTTTCTCCTCAAATTTTAAGCCACTATCTGTAGTCGTCCTTGTAATCTTGTAATGAAGTAAATGTAATTCGTTACTGCCCACCTCTGGACATACAGCCTCTTTGTAAAGGATGCGTTTTTCCAATTTGTGGAAATTAATCAGACTTTGCATTACTAACTGAATGGAACCACATTAACACTAAAATGCCTTTATCCAAAAAATAACACTATTTTCTATCTAGAGCTGTACTGTTTAACAGCAGAATTGAACTAAGATTGAATTATATATCTATCTATCTATCTATCTATCTATCTATCTATATATATATATATATATATATATATATATATATATATATAGTGCTCTATACTATAACTCATACTGTTTTCTGTTTGTAACGTGAAGTTGAGATGTGACCGTTACATGTTGCTGTTACTTCTGTGCTATAGGCTATGTGTACATTTTGCAGGATGCGTACTGAATGTGGCTGTATTTAAAGACAATAAAGAATAAATTTGAATTCATATAAAGATGACTTGACTTCACATAGCCTTTCAGAAAAAGACCCCCTCCAGTTTGCTTACCGAGCAAACAGGTCCGTGGATGATGCAATCAACATGGGATTGCACTTCATCCTGCAACATCTGGAAAAAAAACAGGGACTTATGTGAGGATCCTATTTGTGGACTTTAGTTCGGCATTCAACACCATCATCCCAACAGCCCTCCAGACCAAACTGACCCAGCTCTCTGTTCCTAGCTCTATCTGTCAGTGGATCACCAGCTTTCTGACAGAGAGGCAACAGTTAGTGAGACTGGGCAAATACACATCAAACAGCTGCTCCACCAACACTGGTGCCCCTCAGGGATGTGTTCTCTCCCCTCTGCTTTTCTCCCTGTACACCAATGACTGCACCTCTAAAGACCCCTCTGTCAAGCTCCTAAAGTTTGCAGACGACACTACAGTCATCGGCCTCATCCAGGACGGTGATGAGTCTGCTTACAGACAAGAGGTTGAGCAGCTGGCTGTCTGGTGCAGTCTTAACAACCTGGAGCTGAACACGCTCAAAACAGTGGAGATGATCGTGGACTTCAGGAGAAACCCACCTGCACTTTCCCCACTCACCATTATGAACAGCACTGTGACTGCAGTGGAGTCATTCAGATTCCTGGGAACCACCATCTCTCAGGACCTGAAGTGGGACAATCACATTGACTCCATTGTTAAAAAGGCCCAGCAAAGGTTGTATTTCCTTCGCCAGCTGAGGAAGTTTAACTTGCCACAGGAGCTGCTGAAACAGTTCTACTCAGCCATCATTGAGTCTGTCCTGTGTACTTCAATAACTGTCTGGTTTGGTTCAGCAACAAAATCAGACATCAGAAGACTACAGAGAACTGTTCGGACTGCTGAAAGGATTATTGGTGCTCCCCTGCCCACCCTTCAAGAACTGTATACATCCAGAGTGAGGAAAAGGGCTCAGAAAATCACTCTGGATCCCTCACATCCAAGTCACCCCATCTTTGAACTTTTGCCATCTGGCCGGCAAACACCAGAACAGCAAGGCACAAGAACAGTTTCTTCCCCCAGGCAATCTACCTCATGAACAGTTAAATGTTCCCTACTTATGCTTATAAACGTGCAATATCCTTAGATTTATTTGTTAAACCTCCATCCTAGAACATTCCTAGAACATTCCTGCATCTCACTCAACCCTATTCCATTATCATTTATAACACAATTGTTTATACACTTATTTATTTGCCAATTTGTAAATCTTTTTTTTTTTTTTTTTGTGTGGTTGTCTCTGTGTACTGGAAGCTTATGTCACTAAAACAAATTCATTGTATGCGTAAGCATACTTGGCAATAAAGCTCTTTCTTTCTTTCTTTCTTTCTTTCTTTCTTTCTTTCTTTCTTTCTTTCTTTCTTTCTTTCTTTTTTCTTCTTCTTGACTGTTAGGTTATCTTTCACCATAAAGCTTACCCAGCTGTGAACAACATTTCCACAGAAGTTTCTTAGCATGAACTAACTGTCCAGAAGTTATTGAGTCTAATAGAGAAATGGGTAGCACTTTATTTTACAGTCCTGTTCCTCATGTACATACTATGTATTTCTTATAGTAATTACAATAACTATGTAATAACTAGGTACTAACCCTGAACCTACCCCTAAACCTAACCCTACCACATGTAGTAACCTTTGTAACAATTCGTCTAGTATACATACCCAGACCAATTGCCACAAGATTTATATTAGGGAGGGAACCACCGGCTATGGTCTGTGTTAGTTCAAATACTCAAAAAGACAAGAAATACATGCAAAAGTGAGTATTATTCCAAAAGAAAGCGGTTTAGAATACATATTATCATCAATACATGATAGGAAATCCCACATATAATAACCAGAGGCATAGCATTTCAAAATACAAGGAAAAAGTCACACATCAACAACATTATTTACAAAAGTAGTGCAAAAGATCTGGATAGGCAGAAACCACAACGTTTTTCTGCTGTACTCAAGTGCACACAAGACACGAAATGGCCGGCCTCAATTCGATATATCTGTCATCAAGCAACAAGACTTTTGTCCTTGTACATCGATCCAGATGATACCGAGGAGAATAGAAGTAAAGTGTCCTGTGGTTAAACAGTCCTTTTGAAGTACAATCTTCATGGATATTATCCAGAAGGACTAAAGAGTCCTTATTGACTGAGCAGAAAATCCCATAGATTCCCAGTCTGTACTGGAGTAGTATGCCATGCTGTTAGGCTCCAAACACATCTCACTCCTTCTATCCTTGCCTTACTGATATCCTAGAGCAATAAGCATATTACCTCCCCTTAGTGTCAGGTAGAAGCCTTAAATACCCAAAAATGAAACTAATGTGACGATCAAGACTGTTACACCTTGTATTACCATAACTTTCTTAGATAAATACACAGTAAGTACACTATAAGTACATGTAAGTACACGTACTGTAAAATAAAGTGCAACCGAAAAATGAATATTGCCTCACTCAACAGCAGGAAGTTGTTGTAGTACAGGGTTGCCAGAACACCTCAAAACACTACTGGTCCAAAGAACATCAACATATACCGGTACTCTGAGGCTATATAGTACATTCTGTGGATAGAAACAGAGCGAGGGTATTGTGTTCCAAATTGCGGTTGAATTTCACTCAAGCGCTTGTCTATCTCACCAATTGATCTGACCATGCTAATTGGACAACATGATAATTATGTAGAAAACCTCAAAAGTATCAAAAGTCGCATGACACCCAGAAGTACAGAATGCACGTAATCAATACCTGTGCGCAAGACCAAATCAAAGGTATCTAATGTGCTGAGGTAAGATGGACCCTTAACTCAGTGCACTATGCTTTTTTAATCAAATGCCAACTGGCATCTTCAAAAAATCGCTTACGAGTATGTGTGGGACCTTTTGGATTTTCTATTTGAAAGGGAAAAGCCTGCTCATGTCCTCTTTCTCCAGTTGTAACTGTTTTACCTGGCTGTCCACATTCCAAACACCCAAAATGTCCTTTGAACTGAACAGTATTTAAAACTAATGCGTTTGCAGGTAAATCACAAGTGTTTTGCATCTCAAAGGCTCAGGGGATTAAAACAAAACTGAACAAGAAGTCCATCTCTTTGTATTTTGTTAAAGGGGGGGGTGAAATGCTATTTCATGCATACTGAGTTTTTTACACTGTTAAAGAGTTGGATTCCCATACTAAACATGGACAAAGTACATTTGTACATTTGAAGGAGTATTTCTGTTCCAAAAATACTCCTTCCGGCTTGTCACAAGTTTCGGAAAGTTTTTTTCGAGTATGGCTCTGTGTGACGTTAGATGGAGCGGAATTTCCTTATATGGGTCCTAAGTCACTTCTGCCGGAAGAGCGCGCGCTCCCGTATAGCAGAGCACTGAGAGCACAACAGACGGTCACTGATCAGAGTGAGAGCATCGCAAAATGTCACAAAAGGAGTGTGTTTTTGGTTGCCAGGGCAAGACAACCCTGCACAGATTACCAAAAAAAAACAGCATTAAGGGACCAGTGGATGGAGTTTATTTTTACAGAGCATCAACGGAGTTGTGCAAGTGTTTGTGTTTGTTCCCTGCATTTCGAAGATGCTTGTTTTACAAACAAGGCCCAGTTTGATGACGGATTTGCGTATCGTTTATTTCTTAAGGATGATGCAATCCCAATGAAAAAGGGTCACGATCGTGTGTTGGAACTGCAGGCGGTGAGTTAAACTGCTTCAAATATCTCTGCCTCCTTGTTAGTGCGTCCGCCTCCCATGCCGAGACCCTGGTTCGAGCCCCGCTCGGAGCGAGTCGTTGCTGCTGCTGCTCTCGTTCAGTTTCAGCCTCGGGATCTGATTCTGGATCATAAATAACCGGCTGAATCTGACTGTAAGCCATGGTTTGTTTTGGATGACGGTTTTTCCCTCACGGTAATGTCACAGCTTCCAAACGCTTTCAATGCAAACGCCTACTGGTGCTCGTGATTCTTTAGCTCCGCCCACATGTCACGCCTCCAGCCGCTCGTGTTTTTCCGGGAAAAATCGGTACAGATTATCTTTCTCTTATGAATATAATAAAACTAAAGACTTTTTGGAGTTGTGAAGGATGCAGTACTACTCTATAGGTACTTAAGATTAACAGGATATTGAGTGAAAACGAGCATTTCACCCCCCCCCCCCCCCCCCTTTAAGAGTGTCACAGTCACACAGTGGTTTAAGGAAAGTCAGCATAGACAGTTTTGACTAACCGAACCAAAGCCCTGCAAAAATATGCATTATTCAACCTAGCTCTTTACTGATACAATAAAAAAAAAGGTCAAACTGAGAATTTGGATGATTTGAAAACAGGAATGCCGTCTGAGTTCCACATTAAATAGATATTGCAGGAATCACTAATTGACCCATTTTTAACTAGTAAATTGTGATATACTTGTCCATCATATATTTCTTCAACATTGCACAGGCTCGTTTTCTGTCTAATAAATACAAATTGCAATTTCTTTTTTTTTTTTTTTGACGCCTCTGTTAACGCATTGTTTGACATACTTGACAATGGATGTTATCACTCTCTACTGACATACAACAATTGTTGCAATATTTGTGCAAAATAAATGATGGACCAGCATCATCATATATTTTCTTAATATTTTTGTAATTTTATAAAGCACTCTGTCTGATGTTCTACTGGACAATGCAGGGTGATCAATTTAAATAAGTCACTCAGGGCTTCCCCTGTTATTTTGTGTCTGTTAGCAAAAGTTAGTATAATGAGAAGACTCTCTGGAGTAGACAAAGGAGCAGTTCTGTAAAGTGAAGAGTCACCAGTCTTATTAATGAAATAGGTTTCTTCATCATTTTTTACTAAATTGTTGAAAACTATTTTCAAATGAAAGGCTATTGTCGAGTAAATGGCTTTCATTCCTTTCATCATCAAATTCAGAAAACAGAAAATCATTGCTATAATCATAGGGAAGCAAGCACATCAAATCAATATGTTCCACATATGAATCAAGAGCAGTGTAATGAGTGTTGTCTTGTCTTGTATGAAATCCCTCACTAACATTACAAAGTTCAGGTTCATACATCTCAGATGGTCCCTCTGTCCATGAAGTGTATTTTCCCACTCCGGAAGAGGAAGTCAAGTTAAGTCACCTTTATTTATATAGGGCTTTAAACAAAATACATTGCATCAAAGGAACTGAACAACATTAATTACGAAAACAGTGTGTCAATAATGCAAAATGACAGTTAAAGGCATTTAATCATTGAATTCAGTGATGTTATCTCTGTTCATTTTAAATAGTGTCTGTACATTTATTTGCAATCAAGTCAATGATATCGCTGTAGATGAAGTGACCCCAATTTAGCAAGCCAGAGTCGACAGCGGCAAGGAACCGAAACCACCATCGGTGACAGAATGGAGAAAAAAACCTTGGGAGAAACCAGGCTCAGATGGGGACCAGTTCTCCCCTGACCAAACAAAACCAGTAGTTCAATTCCAGGCTGCAGCAAAGTCAGATTGTGCAGAAGAATCATCTGTTTCCTGTGGTCTTGTCCTGGTGGTCCTCTGAAACAAGGTCTTTACAGGGGATCTGTATCTGGGTCTCTAGTTGTCCTGGTCTATGCTGTCTTTCAGGGATGTAGAGGTCCTTTCTAGGTGCTGATCCACCATCTGGTCTGGATACGTACTGGATCCGGGTGACTGCAGTGAGCCCAACTGCAGTTTATGTCATGAGCTTTGGCAAATGTCATGGCTGGACACCAGTTGAGAAGTCAAAGCTGAAAAAAAGCCTCTATAAACAAATGTTGCATGAGATCAATTTAATAGCTTAGAGATGTTTTGTTTCTTTGCACTTTAAATACTTGTGAATGCCCTTTACTGGTCTTTTTGAGTACTTCTCAATGTTAATCCAATAATGTAATAATAGTCAATAATGCTGTGTATTGCTCTGAGCACTGAAGCATGAAACAAAAAAGATATATTAGTCTGGTTGTTTCAGTAAGTCCCCCTAACAAATTCTTTCCCAACATTAACCAATCAAGACTCAAAGTTAACACAAAATTATGTCAACCAATCAGAAAAGAAAGAAAGAAAAAGTTCTGTATGTAAAACTTTTTGAACAAGGAGTATATTACTGATTGCACCTTTAGACCCTTTTGATTTTTATGTGCTGAATGGTGGGCAGCAGTCTCTCCATTCCCCCAAAACTTCTCAGTTGAGATTGATGGCAAGATGAGAAGAGAACGTTTAACTTTAAAACTAATCACCACCTGACAATCTTACACCGGAGCCTGTAGCCCCCAGTGGCTCCTGGCAGTAAATAACACATTCTGTCAGAATCCCACTTCTTGTTCCATGGCCAATTTAATTCTTCCACTGTGTCTTCTGTTTGCTTTGCATTCACTTGTGTTATACCTCTTTCTTTCTCTTTCTCTTACTGATTATAGAGCAACCAGAGGATGACTTGGGTGAATCAGATGCAGCATAGAAACAACATTATCTCTTGCTTGTGGGTTTCGGAAATAGAGATGCAAAGATCACTGGATCTATGTACATGATGTTAAAATGCATCTCTTGGTACAAACTGCCTAAAATTCACTGGAATTTCAGTTAGCAGAAACTGAAGGTATGAAATAATGTGCTCATTTTTCATGAGCTGAATTCAAAGATTTAAGACTTTTTCTATGTAAACAAAAGGCCTGTTTCTCCCAAATATTATTTCCAAATCTGTCTAAATCTGTGTTATTGAGCATTTCTCCTTTGCAGAGATAATTCATACACCTCAAAGGTCTGGCATATCAAGATGCTGACTAGACAGCATGATTATTGCACAGGTGTGCCCTTATAATGTATCGGGGGGTCTGAAAACTAGTCAGTATCTGGTGTGACCACTATTTGCCTCACGCAGTACAACACATCTCCTTTGCATAGAGTTGATCAGGTTGTTGATTTTGGCCTGTGAAATGTTGGTCCACTCCCTTTCAATAGCTCTGCAAAGTTGCTGGATATTGGCAGGAACTGGAACACGGTGCCATATAAGCTGATCCAGAGCATCCCAAACATGCTAAATAGGTGACATGTCCAGTGAGTATGCTGGCCATGCAAGAACTGGGATGTTTTCAGCTTCCAGGAATTGTGTACAAATCCTTGCAGCATGACAATGCATAGCCCCATGTTGCATCATGAGGTGATGGTTGTGGATGAATGGCACAACAATGGGCCTCAGGATCTCATCACAGTATCTCTGTGCATTCAAAATGCCATCAATAAAATGTACCTATGTTTGTTGTCCATAAAATATGCCTATCCATACAATAACACCCCTGCCAGCATGGGCCATGATCCACAAGGTTGACATCACCAAACCGCTCACCCCACACGACGCCATACATGCTGTCTGCCATCTGCCTCACTGTACAGTGAAAACCAGGATTCATCCATGAAGAGAACACATCTCCAGAGTGCCAGAGGCCATCAAATGTGAGTATTTGCCCACTCAAGTCAGTTGCTACAATCTGCAGTCAGGTCGAGATCCCGATGAGGACGATGAGAATGCAGATGAGGTTCCCTGAGACGTTTTCTGACAGTTTGTGCAGAAATTCTTTGATTATGCAAACGGATTGTTGCAGCAGCTGTCCGGGTGGCTGGTCTCAGACGATCTTTGAGGTGAAGATGCTGGATGTGGAGGTCCTGGGTTGGTGTTGTTACACGTGGTCTGTGGTTGAGAGGGCGGTTGGATGTACTGCCAAATTCCTTTTGAGATGACTTATGGTAGAGAAATGAACATTCAATTCACGGGCAACTGCTCTGGTGGACATTCCTGCAGTCAGCATGCCAATTGCACACTCCCTTAAAATTAGCAATATCGGTGAACTAAACAGATTTAGTATTCATCAAAATGAATTAAATTGAAATTGAAATGCAAACTCTGAATATGATGCAAACCTGCAATAATTAAACATGATACGCCTCCTTGCTATCTACGATAATGGGTGGGGGTCCCTGGTCCCTGAATGTATGCTTTGTTCAAGGTATTCTCACTTCTCTGAAGCCAATAATTTACAGCAGGGAGCTCAGAGGGTTATCCAGACCAGGGGAATAGAGGCTGAAAACCAAGCACACAATGGATAGGGAGTGAGGCCATTGGAGGCTTTGTGAAGTGAATTTTGTGCATATTCAGCCCACATCAAACATAGACTTTTGTCAACCTGATTTCTGTGACAGTAAGATCAGAGAAAGTGAGTGAATAATTGGTTGAGATGTTCAGCCAATGGGTGATAACCGGAGATGAGACGGAGATGTTGATGCTAAGGTGTTGACAGAACAAACAGATTGACGATTATAAAACAAGACACAGATAATGAAATAGGATGAGATAAGAGGAAATAAAAGTATACAAAACATAGAAATAAATTAAAATATATACACAATAAACAGTATATGGTGTTTGTGTGTACAAGTATGTGGTGAAGTGATGTGACATACAGCCAAGTATGGTGACCCATACTCAGAATCCGTGCTCTGCATTTAACCCATCCGAAGTGCACACACACAGCAGTGGACACACACACACACACACACACACGGAGCAGCGGGAAGCCATTTATGCAGTGGTGCCCAGGGAGCAGTTTGGGGTTAGGTGCCTTGCACCTCAGTCGTGGCATTGCTGGCCCGAGACGCAAACCCACAATCTTAGAGTTAGGAGACGAACTCTCTAACCACTTGGCCATGACTGTTATAAACAAATGCAAGGAAGTATAATTTAAAAAGATGCATGTTACTTACAGTAAGTAAATGTATAAATAGTGTTGTGTATCACACTTGTATTGCCAAGTTATCTGTTCTTAAGAAGTATTGCCTCAGGGAAGAAACTGTTCTACTATCCACTGCAATCTTCTAAGGTGGGCACATTGAACTTCCTCAGCTGGCGAAGGAAGTACAGCCTCTGCTCGGCCTTCTTGACAATGGAGTCTATGTGGAACTCCCACTCCAGGCCCTGTGAGATGGTAGAGCCCAGTAAAAGTGTTATTTTTTATGATTTTTAAGGCACTCTACATTTTAAATAAATGCTGTACTAGATAACATAAAAAAGGACAAGACCCCTTAATGTGCTTTAATTTATTTTCTTTTTTTCCATCAAACAGATAGAATGAAAGAGAACATTTACGTTAGCTTAATTTTTTTATATTTTAAAAATATTAAATTTTATTTAGAGTTTTCTAGGTTTCAATTCATATAGACATTATCAATAGTTATGCTTGACCTGAGGTTTTATTTGTATAGAATATGAGGCGATGTGAATCTCACCATGCTTGTCATGAGACACAGTAGTATGCCTTTGTTTTTATTAAATTTTCCCTTTTTTTATTTGAACGAGATATCATAAAAATATATTGATTCTCAAATATTTGTAAGTTAATGCACTTTTCAACTTTATAGTTCGTTAGTTTCCTAATTAGCCTATTATTTGGTGTAATCTATTAATTTTTTTTTTTTTTTTTTTACTTATGTACCAGATATGGGTGTTATGCCATAAAATATTTTTAATGTGACTTTGCTTTTAACATAAATTTAATAAAAACATTTTAAGTTTCTAAATGTAACCTTTGTATTGGACAAACATAGAGCAAAGAAAACGTAACATTATCAAATAACATCATCATCATCATTGACTTCAGTCTAGCCAGAGTTCAAGCACTCTCAAAAAATGCCATCAAATCACTGAAGATGTTTAAACTGTGAAATGTTTATCTTACTTAAATTCTTAAGCACATCTGCACTTTGTTTTCAAAAAAAAAAAAAAAAAAAGAAAAAAAAAAAAACATACATAGGTGCCTATTTATGTGTATTAAATAAAAATGTTGGTGAGCATTGGATGTGAGCATTAGGGGCACTGAATAATCTCCCCAATTCACCTGCTTATACTATGCCCTAAAAAAGTATGTTAAAAAGTACACACTTATGAGTATGTAGAGGAATAGTAGGCAAGCTTTGGGACATGCTACTTCATCATAGCTGCCTCTTTAATGTGACGTCAAGGCTGTGATTTAATTGGTTATTAAGGCACACTTGATCCAAGTAGATCAGTACGCTTTCTCCAGTACTAAGTGATACAGACCCACTCATCTCCAAATATTAAAACAATCTTTGCAGAAAATCCCTAAAATGGACAAAAGCATCTAGCTATTACTGTAGCTGATCAGAAAAAAAAACAAAAAAAAACAAAAAAAAACTATATATATATATATATATATATATATATATATATATATATATATATATATATATATATAATAAAATCCCTTATGAGAAAGAACCTTTCAGAGGGGAACCAGTCTATCTTCTTTAGGATAACACCAGTGACCAAA